>NC_057810.1:478050581-478285033 GCF_018294505.1 Triticum aestivum | reverse complement strand
TCCCCCCCCCTTCTCTACTTCAGCTTATTTCTAGCAAATTGTTTTCAGTTCAACACCTGTTGTACTCGAATTTCACATTCCACGGCAAACCTTTTAAATTACAAGAAAAACAAAGTCTAAGCGACATCAATTCTGTTATTATGGAAGAACAACACAGGTAAATAGATGGGAGTAAACTCTATAAGGCCATATTTTAGGATACCATGCAACTTAAAATATTTGGACTAAACCAGAGCAACATACTGGGCAAATTCACCTATTTATATTTTTGGGGTTTGGTACAAATGAAATCCTGAAGCAGGAAATACCTAAAAGACGGTTAACATAGAGCTAACACTGTATTAAGGAAAACACAAATAGATTACCACTAACCAGACTAAAGGCATACCATCTCCTACATTACTGAAGTAAAACTAACACCAATATCATTAATAGTGAATCAGTGATGGTATTAAACTATCAATTCACTTGTGAAGTAGGATATCTGGATTCGTCACTTTCTGTCCCTAATGTCTTGCTGATCTTCCAGGAAGTATTTGGTATAATATTTAGTTGCTTAAAAATATAAATGCTGACTACCCAAATTACCAAGTTATTCCCATTTCACTCTTTTTCTAATTATGCAATGCCATCGCAAGACAAGAGTTCCATGGAGAGTGTGCACGACAATATTTCTTGGGCTCTTTGATCACAAGGTATTTACAGCAGCATGATTTGGCAAACCTGGCAGCTGCAGATTCCTGAAATAAATTACTACACACAACTCCAAAACATTAGAACATCTAAAATGCAGTTTTCTTATTACCACAGGTAGTTCATGGAAGCAAAGCAGGAACCAAACTCTTCTTAATTCGTGATAGAGAAGACAAAGTACCAGCACCAACACTGTTAATGGTGAAGCAGTCACTTCACTCACTTGCAGTGGTGCTGGTTTCACTGCACACCCTCGCTGCTAATAATAATTCAGACATCCATAGTACTATTGATACAAAGTAAACTTGGATACACAAAACCATAATAACAATAAAAATGGCAATGCCCAATGATTTTAATTGAAGACAAGCATCACCAGAACAATATCTCCTAACATCACGCACACTGCTGAGAGTGACAGCCGACTCTTAATTCCAAAGTGACATAATCCTATAACTTATTCACGTTAGCATCCCAAGAGCCCTTATCGAAAACAGCAACACCTTAGTGTTTACCTCTCCCCAAAGCAGCATTAACAATTCTTCAATGTTGAGAATGAGCTCAATTCAAACATTCTAACCAAACTGAAACAAAGTACTCTTCAATTAAGCAGGACCCCTCGGCACTTCCTCATCAGTGGATGTCTCAGGTGAAGGCGTTTCATCACCATCATATTCTTCTGACACACCCGTTTCCTCAGCAGCAGAATCTTTGAGTTCAAGTGCCTCGGTGGTAGCAGGTTCAGACTCAGAGACTGGTTCTTCAGCTGTACATTCTGCGTGAGGGGTTGTATCTCCGCTATCCGAGCAGAACCCAAGCTCCTTTTCCAGCTTCTTCCACCCAGACAGCATAGTGTCAGGGAACTTCTTCGTCACCACGTAAATAACCTCCTTCGCCTCAGCCACTCTGCCTCCCTTTGCCAATCCTTCAACAAACCCTTTCATTGTCTTAAAGTCTGGCACCTTGTGCTTGCTCATGCTTTCCCTGAAAATCTTCATGGCAGTATCAAAATCGCCATGAGCAAGCAGCGCTGCAAGCATGTGCTTATATGTGGCTGCATTCGCTGAGCACCCTTTGTCACCTAGCGAATGGTACAGCGCCTTGGCATCCTCCATCTTTCCATCTTTGCAATAGGCAGTCATGAGGAGATTGTAGGTGATGGTGTCTGGCTTTACTCCATCGGCCTCCATTTCTGCCATCACCTGGAGAACACCTTCCGGCTTGCCATTGAGTCCGTGGTGCATGGCCTTCACATTATATGTTGCATGGTCTGGCTTGCATCCGCTTTCCAGCATCTGCTTCCACAAAGTCTGGGCCTCCTCTACCTTCTTCTGCTTATACATGGAATCAATCATTGTGGTGTAGATGGTGGTGGTCGGCGAGATACCTTCCTCACGCATCCGGGCTATCACTTCGTGAGCCTTGGCGTCATGGCGGACCATACAGTGAGCCTTCACCAGTATGGCGTAGGAGGTGGCGTTGGGGGTGATGGAGAACTCCTTGGAGAGCTCCTCGAAGAGGACCGGGACGCGGCGGTGGCGGCGGCACCGGACGAAGGCCGATAGGAGGGCGTTGAAGGGCATCGGGGAGATGGGGGACGGGAGGGACGGCGCGGCGGAGCGGAAGGCTTCGAGGGCCTTCTCAGGGAGGCCGGCGGAGGCGTATGAGCAGAGGATGGCCGAGAGATGCGGCTCGGTTGGGGAAGCTGGGATGTGGGAGGAGAGGAGCGCCTCGGCATCAGCATGCCGTCCGGCGCGGGTGAGGCGGCGTGCGGCAAGGGAGAGCGCATGGCGCGTAGAGCCGGCGGAGAGGGAGGCGGTGTCGATGGCCTCGAGGAGGGAGACGGCGCGGTCGGCGTCGTACTCGCGGCGGAGGCGGGTCTTGGCGGCCGAGGACGTGAGGGGGGGCGCAGTGGTGGTGGCGCAGAGCGTGCGGAGGAGGACGTCGGCGCGGCGGCGGCTGCGGCGGCGGAGAAGGGAGGCGAGGGCTGCCATTTTCGGGGGTGGAATTGGATCACAGCAAGGTTTGGGGTTTTAGGTTTTGGGCGACAGAGTATACAGAGCACAAGAGGAGTCTGTTTTGGAGATGGCCAGTGTTGGGCCTACTTGGGCCGTACTGTACCAATTTTCTTCGCTAAGCCGAAATCCTAAGCCCAGAACGTATCGACAGTCCAACTCCTATACCATTTCCACGTTCTCACCGGCCTTCGCCGTCACTGCGCCGGCGCGGCCACCGGCGAACGCCCTCAACTCGTCGTAGCGCTTAAGCTTCCTCTCCCGCAACCTCAGACTCCCCAGTCCCCATCGTGTGCCGGAACAGATGCGGCTAGAGCCAAAACCCTAACCCCTTGAAACAGCTGCCTCCTACTCGAGCTGCGGGCATGGACGCGCTCATCTCGGCGGCGCTCGAGGAGGTGTGCGCCCGCCTCTCCTACGGAATCCCCGTCACCGACCTCTGGCCGGCGCTACGCGGGGCGCTCGAGGCGGCCGGCCTCCCGCTCAGCCCCGCCGTCAAGCGCGTCCTGTGGGCTCGCCTTCTCGCGCTCCCCGTCATCAGCCTCGTGGTGGGCGACGGGGATGGATCGCCCGTCGCGCCCGGCGACCCGGCGGAGAAGGACGTGGGGGAGGCAGAGCGGCGGGGCGTGCGGCTGGTGTCGAGCGCGCCGCTCAGGGACAACTTCCTTGGGATGTATGACCACAGGTTCGCTAAATCGGAGCTGAGTGCCGTCCAGAAGGCCGCGCTAGAGCTTGTCGGGGCAAGCAGGTGCGCTCCGATGTACATTTGAGCAAAGTATCATATTGGTTGCTTACATCCCCCCTTTGTTTTCTATTAATCTGTGCCGAATTTCGCCTCCCCCTTAGTTTTTGTACATTTATGCCGACTTACCTGTGATCTTGTAATTCTTTGGGCTTAGGAGCTTCTGAATATTGAGTCAGTTATTTTACAATGTCTCCGTGATTATTTTAGTTATGAAGATTGGAGAATGTTCCCTATTCGGTTTACATATGAACCTCATTTTGGGATGTTTTCATGTGTGTGCTATAGTTTTTTTTTGTCCGGCGGGAAATTATTCGATTTTACTGCCCCCCCCCCCCCCCCCCCCCAATCAGTCCACATACGACCACACATGTCAAATGGCAGGTTCAGTTGTGTAGAGTTTCCATGCTATCTTGCTTTGGCAGGCCGACATTGGCTCCCTTGGACACGTTTTAAGGGGTTTAAAGCCTGTGTCTTAAGTTTAACCAAGTCAAGTGATAGATATGATCTGGTAAAAGTTGGCATGGCATCTCCCTTTGGCCGCTAAAAGTTTCAGGACTACTTTCTCTCACTTATCAAGTTTAGGTAGCATAAAATTCATTTTTCAAATTTAACCACATTCTCCAACACAATTGCTACTGCTTTCTTTTTTTTATCTTTCTTCGCCATAATATATGAATTTGCAAATTAGCAACAAGATATCATGACTTTGGTAATAACGCCTGCGATATTTGTTTACCTTTTGTCATAATAGGACTGTTGGTGTAACACAGAATGATCTATGCAAAAAATTTCACATGAAAGGAAACAACTTCCATTTTATCGTAAAAAGCCTTGTATCACAGCGGCTGATAGTTAGACAATCAGCTCTCATAAAGGTGAAAGACAATGGGGCTGAGGGGGAAGAGATTTCACATAATAAGCAGGTTATTAACACCAACTCATTATATCTGTCCCGATATGCCAAAGACATGAATATGAATTCACAACAAAGAATTGAGATTACAAAACCTGAACTACTGGGGAGCAATGAAGAGACCAACATTGCTTTGCAAGAAGATGGAGCTTTGGCTGTAAACTTGAAGAATGACATATCTGTTCATGATTATCTTCCAGCAATGGAAGCCATATGTGAAAAACTTGAAAATGCCAGTGGAAAGGTCAATTGTTCTCTTCTTTTTCCATTTGATACTCTGTTTTATTTGTTTCTGATTTGCACATTTGCTAACCTGGGGCAATTATTTCCCTTTAGGCTCTTGTTGTATCAGATATAAAAGTTGATCTGGATTACAAGATGGCATATGGACACAGAGCATGGAGAAATGTAGGTTTGTTTATTATTGGTTACTGCAGATGTTCTCTATTTCCCTATTTCCTTCCTTTTGAGACTCCTTTTTCTTAAGGTATTGCATAGGCTAAGAGATGCACAGCTTGTTGAAGAATTCGATGCCAAAGTTGATGATAAGGTGATGTCAATGTTTCCTCCTGTTTCATTGTTATTTTCAGTTATTATTTATGCTATTATTTCATATTTTTTAGGGTTCATTCTTGTGGTTGCCCCCCATGAATCTCTAATTAGCATATTATCTATCTGTTGGAAGTCTGTTCTTCCTGGGATCTCCAATAACGCTCGAGTGCTAGGCGGCACTAGTTACTGTTACTAGCATTATTCCATTCCCTTGTTCAGTTCCTGCTGGAAACTTGCATATTGTTTTAGATTGAAGATTCAATTCCCCCAAGCCCAGGTCCATATTTCATCAAATAAACAGAAGCAGAACACATAAGGTGATTCCAGAGCCCAGACAGTACTATCCAGTTTAAAGACAGGAAAGGCCAGACTAGAGACACCACCATGACAGATACAGTCATGGATAGACAACTATGAACTCATACGTATGTAAGGACAGACCCAGTGCATAGAAGCTCCCACACAAGGTGGGGTCTGGGGAGGGATTATAGGAACCTAGTCTTACCCCTGCAAAGTGCAATGCAGAGGGGCTGGTTCAAATCCAGGACCTCTTGGCACAAGCGGGGAGGACTTCACCACTGCGCCAGGCCTGCCCTCCAACTCATACATATGTAACAACAATAAAACCATGGATAGACAGCTTATGAATGGCCTTAGTGATTACGAACTGCCTTATTATTCAAGCAGTTTCATCCACCTTTTGGGCATTCTCCAATTGCAATGCTTCTTTCAGAGCTGCAAGAACACAATTTATTTGGCATAAGACTGCAGAATATTCAACTGCAATGCTCCGCCCTGCTGTACTCTATTACTTTGTTATATTTTTGCATACTTTGTTAATGAACTAGCTAGACCCTTTTCAGGTTGTTCGCTGTTTACGATTGCTGAAGAAATTTGATCCAGTTGAGTTCCAGTCGAAAAGTACAACCCAAGACTACAAAATTGGCGAGAAACGCCAGGCAACTGATCAAGTTATGGAGCTTCCATTAGAGAACTGTATATATGATATGATCAAAGCTGAAGGGTCAAAAGGTATAACCCTTGTCGAGGTACTTCTCTGAACCTTCCAACAGCACCACACAGTGCGCTACATTCCTTCATAGCATTGACACATTGCAGTGTTATATTGCTTCATTTCCAGGAGTACTGCTTTTCTCTGATAGTTGAATACTTGAATCTGGTTACTAGTTAAAACCAGATTGAAATGTTTACAGATTTGGTTGTTTTAGCAACTGCTTAGTTAATTTAGCAACTTGGAGGACATCAATAATTTCCCACGTCAAGATAGGACAAGCTCCTGAAAACAAACTTTTACAGCTTACTTTGGTTTCAAACTTATTTTTTTGATGTGCTACAACAGATTGGATAGTGTTCATCCACTTAAATATCTTTCTCAGTACCTATATGGTCTGCATTATCGTTATGACAAATCCCCATAATCCATATTCAAGGAAGTGAGAATTTCCATTGTCCAGTTCAAAAGGACTTCCGGTGTTAATAATCATAGCTGTAGTTCAACATCTGCACTATCAGGAATACAACGTGTATAGTGGCCTGCAGACTATCTATTGCTAGTTTGCTACCCACAGCTGTTAAAAGGTTTTAGTCATAGTGTCATATAGCACTACTGGCAGAATTCTGGTTATACTTGGACATAAACATGTGTCTTAATGTTTTATTAGCAGGCGTATTTGTGCCTATATTAGTACTTCTTTTTTTGCTTCTAACTGCATGGCCTTAACGAATTTATTTATTGAAAATTCATTTACTGCCCAACTTAAAAATGACACATGATCTTTTCTTTATGGCATAACATTCTTGCCAATACAATAACCTTCTGATTGTGGTTTCTAATGAAAAATTAGCTGCATGCCACAAAACGTCCTTGCACTATGAACCCAACAATGTGTTGTTGGTGGTGAATATACAAGGCATCTTTAGTGCACATCATTATGTAATACACATTGGTGTTGTTTATCTCATCTAATGTGGCAAATTAGTTATTTGTATTTCCTGAAATTAGTAACTTGTGTTCTCATATTACATACAACCAGCTTGGCAAACGTCTTGGGCATAAGAATTCAAGAAGGCTTCATAAAAGAGTGTCATCCATGCGCCAAAGATTCAATTTGACTTGGGATGCTGAAGTTTCAGATAAGACATCTCAGTACCGAGTTTGGACTTCAAAAGAATTTTTGCACTACAAATCTGGTACTGCTCTGCAAAGTTTTGAGGCACTCCCAGGTGACCATGTCAAGCGTTCCGATTCGTGGTCACTAGTTCCATCTAGTGGATTGGATTCACATAGCTCTCATGGCAACAATAATGAACTCTTGTATGAAGCGGAATGCCATGATGAGCCAGTTGGACATTCTCTCCAAAGCAGCCATGAAGCTTGTGTTGGAGTTTCCCAACTAGTTAAACAAGGTACAGTAATCTAAATTCCTGTCGCTAACTGTGTATTCTCTCTGCGCTTTACATTTGTTTGTGAACTGCAAGCTGCCGTAAAAGCTTTATGGTATTTCACTATTTTTTCCACAAAATTTTAATTATGATTGGCTTCCACAGCTTTGAGTTATGACCACTAATAGATCCAACAAAATCATGTGCATGAGTTCCCAAAATTATCACATATGGAAGGGTATATTCTACAAACATACAAAATTTCAAGATCACAATCCATTGTATTTGTGTGATATGAAAAAGACATACTCTGTGAACACTATGCAATCTATATTCACTGAATACTATGAAATTTCGAACACCCTTTACCCTAAAATTTTCAGATAGTTCAAAACTTCTTTCATGATTTTCACACATTTGCAACATTTAGGGAATTCTTACCTAATATGTCTGCAATCAATAAGTATTGCAGCAACCTTGAGTGTACAAAATATTTCCTGTTTTTATTTATCTGTTGCCCTTTTTGTATGTACCCTCTCAGCCTCTCCATTGTTTCTCTAAGACACAGTTTGACTTAGAATGGTCTATTGTATTCTTTAATCTTGACCATTAATTTATTTCACAGAACATTTTTTTAGTAATGGCAAAATCATGATCGTGAAAAGAACTTTGAAATGCAAATCTACTGGTACCGTTTTGGTGCCAGTCAACCTATATATTATTTCCATTCTGAATAAATGTTGGTAGAAAATTACAAAAAATGAACCTCAAAATACATGGATGCGTTATTAAAATGTGTAGGGTGCACAAAACCACATGTTTAGGTCATATGGGTTGTAGAGAGGAAATACTGGTCAGTTAAATGCAGATAATCACATGTTTTCTCTTCTCTTTTAGATAAACTTGCTTTGGGTCGGAAGAAGCATCGGTGCCCCCCTTCAACTTCTGATGATCGACGACAGAGAAGGATTCTACACATGTTGAAGGTGCTTGCTAAGTATTCGTTAATCAGTTTTTTTTTTCATATGAACCATCTGTTCAAATACAAATGTGCTCTAAATTACTGCTTTTACTGTGCTTGATCTGTGGCATGAAGTAACGCTCGCTCTTGACTTGATGCACTTCACAAGTTCACAAGAACATTAACATCGTCTGTGTCCTACTTGCGTACCTTTAGTTGCATCGCTTTTGCAAACATGAGCTCAGTTTATATATTGTAACCATTTTTGTGCACTTTTTTTTACAATTTACAGGAACATAACATGGTCTATGCTTCTGTAAATACTAGTAATTACAATTAAATTAATTTAATTGTAAGTGTTACTTTGTGCAATATGTTGTCTTCAGCAATTGTATCATAAGCCACAAAATCCCCTTCTCGTTTTACCCTTTTTAATAGGACTTCAATTATCTATTCATTTCGTGCACTAATCATTTGAAACTGCTGAAATGTGTTCATTAAGAGTTCTTTTAGTGAAAAAGAAACCCAAACCCCTTCCCTAAAAGTCACTCCTTTTGTCACTTACCACCCTATTAAGTTATTCGGGTCCATTGATTTTCATCTATAAATCATTCTACCATCTTAAGACACTCTTGTAGGGTTCATTTATCTCATTTTCTCACGAATTTCTGTTGAATTCGTGACACGTCAGCAGCCACAGACGAATGGGATCGAGCAGACAGCCTCGTCTGGTTTCTCTCCGTCTTTCTTAACAATAGCTTCCCTCTTAACTTACTGTGGCGTCACTGTAGGTGATAGACTGATATGACTGTGTCCCTGTGTATCCCATGTGTCATGTGATATTGGGATGGTTGCATGGCCTCTAATATGTCATGCTTCAATAAAAACCACCAGAATTTCACGATAAATTGTAAAAACGAACAGGTAGGTGTGTATATCTATGGTAAAATGCTTTCTGGTGATGCTGATAAACTAGAATGGCTTATAGGAGGCTACATTATCCCACGTAAAACTATGTCAGCCTGTGGATTCTGGCCTTAATATTCCTTATACCAGCATGCTTCTATCTGGGAAGTACAGCTCTATGGTACCAGTACAAGACTATTATCCTTCTTTCTTTTTTAATGTTTCATGTTTATCATTTATTTATTCCTCTTCATTTTTTTATTTGTAATAAATGAAAGCACTTCATAGTTATCTTAGTAGGACTTGCAAGAAGTAACATCATTTTTTGTTCTTTTGTGTACACACGGTCATGTCCATGCATGTTCGTGCACTCCTGAATGTCTTCTTGCATTTCATTGTTGCACCTTTTTTTTCCTTTGCAGAAAAAGAAATTTGTGCTAAAGGTGGAGTTACATAAATGGTTAGAGAGACTTGAGAAGGAAAATGGAAAAATGATGGATAGGAAAACATTGGCTCGCACGTTGAATAAGCTTCAGCAAGAGGGCAGCTGTAAATGTATCAAAGTCAGTGTCCCTTTGGTTACAAACTACACCCGCAATCGTCTCATTGATGTAATACTGCATTCTTCTGTTGGGGACTTATCACCAGAACTTGTTGATCAAATTAGGATGAGGCAGCGGAACTTTGACACTGAAACTCGTTCTGGTGCAGCAGCTAAACTGAAGCAAAATCAACATAAGACAGCCATACCTGGTCTGAGGATTTCACGCAGAGTTAAAGATAACAAACCGTTAATAATAGAAGCCATGCATGCCAATGGATTTATAGGTGCAAAAATGATCCGGGTGAAGCTGTTCCATAAATTTCTGTGGGTATATGTTAGTTGTTTGCCAGGTTGCTGCATACCAGCTGGTTATGCCGAAGAAGGGCAGCATGCCAAGGACCTTAATCAATCATCTCCGTTATTTTCGATGGCAGCAGCTATAAATGAAATGCCTGTCGAACTCTTTCTACAAGTTGTGGGATCAGCCAAGAAGATCGATAACATGATAACTAAGGTGCTTTCAGAACTTCCTACCGAGGAATACAACCAGCTCATGGACACTCATGCTAAGGGACGACTCTCACGCTTAATAAATATTTTAGATAAGCTCAAGGTAATGTTCCGTGTCTTCAATGTTTGCGAGAATCTAGAAAATTAGAAGTTTTTAAAGGAAAAAACTAAGAATACAAACCTGAAGTTCTTTTAGGTTGATAAGTGCCTGATGCATGATCTTATTTAGCAAAGTCAACTTCATGTTTATTGCGATTCAACTTCCATGATATCTTAATTCACTAGGGCGCAGCGGACTTGTAATGACCCAGTTCTGCACTTCTGTGGCTTTGTTTGCTAGTTGCTCCAACTTGCAAATGAACTTGTAGATGAGTCAGGTGTACCATCAGATGCTGCGCCTACACATTCAATGGAGCTCAGGCCTTATATTGAAGAACCAATACGAAGAATTCTTCCATCATCACATGTTAATTTGAATCATCGTCCAAAAATTCGGCATGATTTTGTGCTTTCAAAGCAGGAGTTTGTTGATGCTTACTGGGAAACATTAGAGTACTGCTATCTGACAGCTGGCTTGACTGAGCCGTTAAGTGCCTTCCCTGGCTGTGCTGTACCTGAGGTTGGTTATCATTGCTGTGCATTGTTGCAATATTATCTCAAAATAGTACTCCCTCCGATCTATAATTAGTGTTATTTTAGTTCAAATTTGAACTAAACCGCGACACTTATTATGGATCGGAGGGAGTAATATTTTACTGTTGGTTTACCTGTTACCATCTTTAAATGCTCATTTTCTTAATTATCCCGTTATGTACTTTGAAAATAATGTGTATATATATTTGTCAAAATTTGACTGCCGCATCATTGACTTAACTGTATAGTTCTGTTTACACTAACTTATGTTTCATTCTCTACACATCTTGCATTTCATTGTCCTTTCTGGTTGTGGTAAATGGTTTTGCCTGTAAGATCCTTTCAGCTAAAATGTTCCTGTTCATTTGAACGTCCAATGCTGGTCTGTTTTATAAATTCACGGCCTTCCAATTTTACCTTCTGAGTATATCTCGGTATCGTATTTGGCTGCTACTGCTGTTAACTGCTCCATCAATATTCATGATTTGGTGTTGCATTGCTGCTGCCCAAATCTAGTCAACAGTGTCGGCACTTTTAAAACCTGCTTTCCAGGATCTCGATATTGTCATACTGATATGTGCTTTTTAGTTCCTTGCTAATATGCTCTTTTTTATCATAAATGTTGCCAGCTGCAAGCATTTTGCTGATTGCCATTTTTTTTATATAATCTGGAAACAATATTTTCTGGCATTGGCAGTTCTACCTCATCGAGCTTTATATCGTACCATGTTTCATGCAGGTTTCTCATCCTCGTTCGTGGAGTTCTCGTAGAGTAATGACTATTGAACAACGGCGGGAGTTACAAAAGCGTATTAGAAAAATCAGTGAGGAGGGGAGAATTCCTTTCAAAGATTGTCTTGTAATCGCAAAAGAGTTGAATCTCTCTCTAGAGCAGGTATGAGCTCGTAATTTCCCTCCATCTTCATGTGAGGGCAATTTATCTGCAGCATTAGTCTGAATAATGTTTGACTTGGTTTTGCACTACCATTGAACTTATATGCAATTTTTAATGCATATAGATTTTTTGAAAAGTCAAACCTCACAAACTTTGACCAAGTTTATGGAGAAAAAATATTTACATCTAGAATGCCAAACATATATCATTACATTCACCATAAGATGTAGTTACATATTATATATATTTGGTACTGCAGATATAGATAGTTTTCTCTATAAACTTGGTCAAAGTTTGACTTTTGAAAAAAAATCTATATGCACTACATTATGCAATCCTATGGTCTACACCCTTCTTACATACTGTAATCAAGATGGAACTTGACCACACGGTAGTAAGTTCCATCATGAGCCCCCTTTGTCATGGAAATTGGGCATGCGACGAATGCTGAGCACAGGAAGGTGGGTGCTGCTCTAGTACCACCTGAGAGAGTAGAAAGCATTTCAGGAACAAGTCCAAATGTGTTCAACTGCTCATACAAAGGAACATTAATAAGACCCGCTAGATGTTTTTAGAGACATAGAAAACCAAAGGCAGTAATAACTTGATCCAAATATCTTAGGGGCATGGTATGTAAATTCCGAAGGATAACAAGAACTGTAGTTTTGTATTTGGACTTTTGGAGGAAATTTAATTCAAATTTTCTTCTTATTGGGGTAGAAATGGATATTGAATTATTTCTACTAAATGTCTGCTTGGGTTTTGCTACCACAATTGAATTGAGTTTGTAAAAATGGAGGCTCAATGTGTTTCCAAGTTGAAATAGAATTGGGCTTACAATTCAACTTTCTGTTTGGTTGCTAAAGAATCCACAGATAACATATTGGTCACCACCCAAAACCAAATCATATTTGGCTGCCAGAGAAATGGAATCACACATGTGGTCGAGTGGCTTCACCGTGAATCCCCGGTGGAAGCAGAAGAGGTGGTGGGAGCTGGCTGGCGGCAGAGGCTGTGGGCTGTTGCCACCTGAGCCGAAGACAGGGAGGAGGAAGAAACAGTTCATGATGTCGGATGTACTTGAGATCTCGCTGGTTGCAGTCAGTGCCACAGGCTGCCATCTGAGCGTTATCCCCACCTAATAACTCAAAGGTGGAGGAAGAAGCAACCGTTGTCAGAGGGGAGAATAGAGGAGGCGGCCAGAGGTGGAGGATGGAGATGCTGTACCAGATCCTGATGGAAGGAAGGGAAGAAGCAAGAAGATGAGGCGAGCGACTGTAGTGGTAGACGGAGGCAGGGGGGCTGTGGAGGTGGTCAAGGGGACACAGGCTGACTGGTGGCCGTTGGTGGAGGTTGACAAAGGCTCGGCATCGGATATGAGAGGAAGTGGGGGTGGCCTTCGAGCAAGCAGATCTTGCATTCAATTACAAAGAATTCAGAGTGTTTATGGCTCAGTACTTTGCAAGGCCTCCCCCCCCCCCCCCCCCCCCCCCCCCCCCCAATTCCTCTTCCAGATCCTAATAGCATTCGAACAACCGATATTCAGAAGACTCGATTTCAGTTCCTGAATTCCAAGTCTAGTTCCAATATCCAAACAGGGTGTAATACAATATGGCTGACCTCATATAACTAAGAGTATAATTTTGACAAGCTAACATAACAAAAATGTGCAGTCTGGCTCTTTTGATTTGTCAAGGTTAAAGTTCGACTCCGCATCACAAAATTCATAACTTGGCAGGCTTGCTTGTTACACTCTGCACTGTGGGATGGACGGGCGGACGGCCTCTTTAAGCCTATCCTAGTCAATCTTCATTTGACTTATTTTCTGCCATGCACATGCGTGTGCTCTTTGAAGTTTATGTGGCACATTTTTTCCGAACATGTAATTAAATGCATGCTATTTTGTATTAGAAGAAACCGTCAAGAAGGTGGCAAAAGTATACAAAACCACCAAAAGTGGCTGTCCTAAAAACCAAAACTAAAGGTATCAAACTAATAAAAACAAAACTACCTAGCTAACCAAACAGAAAGGAAACTAGGGGTGAGGATCCTTTGTTTCTGCTAGTTTCTGGAGATCAGCTTTGCTGAGAATGCTATCGGCCAGTGATTGGCCAGTTAACTAGCTCATGGTATGATACTATAAATGGAATTGAACAACAAATCTGAGCCCAGTGCCCCAGTGGGAGGTAGGTAGGGAGGGGACTCAGGCCATATTGCAAACCCCGACTACTGCTGCCAGTCATTGGACCTTTAATTTTCACATCTTACCCACAGTACAGGAAGGGAAGGAGGGAACTCGAGAGAGTACTTAGGCCTGATGGCATACCCCAACAGCCTCCACTTGTCTGGTCCTTCCTACTTGCATCTGCATCTGCTGCTGCTCTCTGCCCCGCTGCTTGTTGTGGCGGCTGTTACTGTTCGTGGTGGAGGTCTGGTAATATTAGGGCACAGGATTTAATGTATTGGACCACACTTAGAGAAGATACAACATGCATAGCATATAATTTGTTGATACTAATGAACCATGAAAAATCATGGAGCAATTGTAGCATATCTCCAACACAGGTCCACCTTTATTCCTTTTATTCTTCACATATGGCCATGATTTTTTCAAGCAAACATACCTTAATTAGCACAACACACAGGATGTTCACCTTTGTTTCCTTTTATGGTTTTCTTCACATGTGGCCATGATTTTTTCAAGCAACCATATCTTAATTAGCACAACACGCAGGACTTTTTTTTCCATTGTGTTGGTACAATAAAAATATACAACTGCTAATTGTCTGATATGTGTACGTAAGCTACTCATAAGGTGTAAAGATTATATGGTCAGGAAGGCATTTTCTTGCATTTTTTCTTCAGTTTCAGTTAGTAATAGTGTCCTTAATTGCTTATCCTGCCAGCAGTCACTGCCTGCTTGCTTCTTAAGTTATGATTGTTTCATTATCCTAGTTAAAATATTGTTTGTATCTGATTTGTTGTGTCCATTAGTTCCTATTCAGTATTACTGACTGGCAGGATTTTTTCTATTAATGTAGGTGCTTTGTGTTTCGTACTCTCAGAATAGACAGCTCAGCTTTCCTACACAAAAGCAGCAACGAGCTAGTTCTGGATCAATCTGTCAGAAAAGGAAAAGATCTGCTAATAAGGTTACCCTACGGTTTATTAAACAAAAAGTTGAAGCCAGTGGATCCTCTGGAAAGATATCAACCCAGTCTACCCTGGATGAGAGATTACCAGGGAGCATTTATGCATCATCCACTGGTAAAAAGTTCGTGTGGACATATGAATCTGACAGGTATAGTTTCGTTCTGCACCTACTACAGACCTTACTACTGGAGCTAAAAAAATGTATCCCATCGTGCTGGAGCCTGATTAGTTATTATTATCTGCAGAAAACTGCTGATGATCTACACTAGATTTTGTGCAGCACGGGGACCCAAATGTCAATGGAACTCTCTCTCTGGTCTTCCAGCTGCACCACCTACATGTCGTAGAAGGATGGCATATTTAAATAAAAACGTAAATATAAGAAAAGCTGTTGTCCGAATCTGTAGCCTTCTCAGAGAGGAAAGGAGATCGAAAGAGAGGGAATCCCATTCTCATATGTCAAATTCTAGTCATGAGAACTGTGTGGATTCAGATTCTGAGATATTCAATTGGGATTATTTTGAAGATCCAGAAATAAAAAATGCACTTGATGAAGTCCTTGAATTCATCCGAGTAGAAAACGTGAACCAGACCAGGAAAGTTGAGCCTAATAATGCAAAGTGCAACAATGATAATAATGCCAATGAGGAAATTCCAAGTGGGCAGAAAGAGCAGGTAAGTAATTGTCATTTAACCTGAACTTCCAACCTATGTTTTGGTTAATACCGATCTTTCACCTTGAATTAATCAGGTTATGCAAGGTGTTACCAGTACAAGCACTGCAGTTCCAGAAACTGGATCACGTGAGCTTGCAGAATTGCCTAGACAATCAAATGCACCCCATGCTAGTAACAGTGTGGACGGTCCCTGTGCATCTGATGAAAACATCATTAAGGTCAACAAAGATGAAACTACTAGAAGATATGGATGCAAATCTTTAGCAGTTGCCAATGCGATAGAGCTTCTGAAGTTGGTTTTTCTCAGCACATCATCAGGATCAGAAGTACAGGCTTCATTAGCTACAACCCTCCAGCTGTATTCACAGAGCGAAATTGTGGCTGCCTTTTCCTTTCTTAGTGAGAAGAAGTTCACGGTTAGTATTTGCTAACTTATGCAGTTAAGTTCCCATTGAATATCCAGTCTCTGCTATTGTTCAGTTTGCTCAGCCCAGCTCAGGTCTTTTAACCCATATTAACTTCCCTTGCTTGCAAAGTGCAACATTTAGCTTCATTGCTTGTGAAACCTAGATATTTTCCTCCATTTCTTTCTGTGAGAAAACTATCCTTGCAGTCCTACCACTTCTACTTATAAATAACTGTTTATATGACTCGAAATTTGCTAACCATGGTTTGTGATCACAAAAATTATACTTCATCTGAAGCATGGTCCTATCAGTCCATCACAAATCACCATTCAGAAAGTAACTCGATATAGAACTAACATGTACAAATATAAGCTTGTGGTGGGGGAATAGCATGGACGTAGATGTTGGGTTCTGATGTTGATAACTGGAAATTCATTATGAAGCCGGATTCTAAATACGATGTGATTGCCTAGCTAACGTTGTCTGGATTTATGAATGTGGTGCATGCACTCATGTTTATGCCCGTGTTATCACAGCCTTTACTTTCCCCATGTTATAAGCACCTGAGTTTGCAGTGGAGCTATGCTGATAATCTTTATTCTTAGCATGCGCTGTAAAGGATGATTAGTCTGTTCAGCATCTTCACTGTTATCCTGTCTGTAATCATGTCAGGAATCATAGAGTTCCTTCAATTCTGTAATGAGCTGGAGCAGACAGTTTGATTTTTAAGTCTAATATGTGATATAAGACAACAGCTATTTTGTACCGCTGTTCTTACTTCTCCCTGCATTTTGCAGGTTAGTGGACATGGAACAAAGCCATACACCCTTTCTAGAAAATTCTTCTTCAAGGCTTCTCATTCACCCTTCCCATTTGGTTCTGGAAAAAAGGCTTCTGAATTTTCCAACTGGCTTATAGGGCAGCAAAGGAACACTGCAGGAAATAGACTTTATTTGTATCCAGATGTAGAATGTGGAGAAATTGTTTATCTCTTTTCGCTGGTTTCGTCTGGAGAGTTGTTCATTTCACCTTCCTTGCCAAGCGAAGGAGTTGGTGATGCTGATGGGCCTAATAGTTCCAGCCCTTTGGTTGAAGATACCAGTGGACTAAATGATGGTACTCACAAACGCAAGGCTGATACGGTGGAACAGGAAAGCAGTGCGGCTAAGAAAAACAAACTTTGCTACCGCCGTGAGAAAGGTTTCCCTGGTATCCAAGTTGCTCTGAATCAGGACAGAATTCAAACAAACTATCTCACGCAGGAGTTACATGATAAAGAGTGCCTTATTTTTAGTTTAGCCCAGGAAATGAGCATGAGGGATGTTGATTCACAGGTTGAAAGCCCCGACACGTCACTGTATTTAAACAACTCCAGTTCATGTCGACATATGCTGTCTGAATCTCATTTGGAAAGCTCTTATAATGGATGGCCTTGGGATGCTATGAAAATATATGCAGACCAGTTACCATCATTATCTTGTAATCAAAATGAATTATCCATATTGTCTTCTGATCTGTTCAGAAACGCATTTTATGTTATTTATCAAGGTGGCGAAGGAGGAGTTAATTTGAGAGAATTGTCACAGAAACTGCATCCATTAGGTACTTGCTGTTCTCATGAATAATCATTTGCGTGGTTTTTATAACTTAGTTGTTGCATAAGGTGGTCTTTTTTTGGTAGGTATAGTTCATTTTTGTTTTGATCGTATCCACTGCAGGCACACAGTTAGTTGATGTGATTGTTCATACACTCAAGAGATTTCATCTGGCCATGGAGGTAAAGCTGTAAACTTGTGTATGATAGACTAGTTGTGTACTCCCTCCGTTCGGAATTACTTGTCGTAGAAATGGTTGTATCTAGACATTTTTTAGTTCTAGATACATCCATTTCCGCGACAAGTAATTCGGGACGGAGGGAGTACTTGTTTATCAACATATTTATCACTGTTTAGCAAGAGGTCATTCAATTCACTTCATTCAACACCTAGTTGTGACTATTTCCACTGTTCTGGTTTGTTATCAGTTGTCTATAAAATTCAACCAACAGATCTTGTTACCAACATACACTTTGTTTCTTCATATTTATAGAAATCTGTAGAGGGTAACATAGCTAAAAAATGTACATCTGCTGTTAGTTGTAGGATTCTGCTACAAACTTTTGATCATGCCAGTGGAATAACAGAGAAAACATGAAAACCAAAGTCGAATATGTACACTCAAACTGTTTAATTTTTTACAAATACATAAAGCATTTTAATTTTTCAAATGAAATCGGTTTATATTTTTCAAGCATGTGATTGGAGACCTTGCAGATCTGTCAAACAACAAACAAAAAAGAGCAGAGGAGTATATATCTGCTTCATAGATGTGAGAGAATGTAGCACCTTGTACATACTAGGCACTTTAACTGTGGTAAGATGGAGAAAACCAAGTGCAGATCATGTGGCATTCTTCAATCCTGTGGTGTTCACCTTTTTTAAGGATGCTAGCTGTCTTGCCCTTTTTCCTTTCCTTTTTGAGATGAAGCCTTGAGTTGTTAGAGCAATGCATTACTTTTAAAGTTTGAAGCTATCCACGGCTTCTGTTATTTCATCCTATTTATTCATATATGGGAGTCACCATGTCTGCTCAATTGTATTTCATCCCTATTTATTCATATATTGGAGTCACCATGTGTGCTCAATTGCTTTATAGGTCAATGCGTACGATGGTTTCCAGATCGTTGACTCATTACATAAGTCAAAGTATCATATAACCACACTTGCAGAATACAGCCATTGCAGCTGTTCACAAGCTCGAGGTTCTCAAATAATGGAGACTGGAGGCACAGAAAATGTATTGAAAGAGAAGCATGCCATGTCTAGTAAGCAGGGAACTGTAAAAAAACTTGGTGATGGGCACACAGTCACAATTCTTAGTGGTGAAAGCAAGTCAAATTCATCTCATATGTGCAGTCAAAATTGTGGAGATAAGGAAATAGTGTCTACTCCATCACAAGACAACAGGGAGAGTGATTGCTGCCATGCTTGTGAAAGGCATATTTATCACCCTATATTGCCATGGATAAATGGTGATGGCAGCATCAATAGTACCGTCTATGAAGGTTTAACTCGTCGAATTATTGGCTATGTGATGCAATATCCAGGAACAGTAGAGGTGCGTATCTATTTTTATCATCTATATCTGCTTTTTATGTATTTGGAAAATTTTGTGTACCACTAGTTGTGAACTCTTGAATCAACCTTAATTCATAATAATAGTGTATTTTGTCATGATTTTGACCAAGCATCCTGTTATTAAGATACGGAGGAAAACTTGTTTTACTTCACGCATTCCAAACAACTTAGCATGTGAGACCTATACTGAGAGAATTGCAGCTTCCAAGTGGTATTGCGAAAAGAATGCACCCCTGCTTTGTAAAACAAACATATTCCTTATACACGAGACCCAAGCTACTTTATTATGTTTGTGTCCTTTCTTACTTTTTGAGGAAAGGTGACACTTTGCACATTTACAAGAAAAATCTCAGGTCTTCCTATTTGAAATTGCTTTATGTTTCCACCTATCGTTGTCAACATGGTTATGTTAGAAGTTCTGATCGTATGCTTTGCTATTGTGTTAGGAGGATGTTATCCACAAGATGGATGTATTGAATCCTCAGGTATGGTACCTTTGTCTATTTGTGCCAGTATCATCTATATTCAAACGATTGCTGTTTAATGACTATGATGTACGCTTTGCCTCGTACATTGTCTTGCTGTTTTTGCAGACATGCAGGACCTTGTTGGAGAAGCTGACACTTGATAAACACCTCTATGTTCGGGTGTTCGAAGAACCTGTGCCTACGGCTCCCACCATATTGCAGAGTCTTTTCAGTCGGGACACCTGTACACAACCATGCAAGCGTAGAAGGCGTTACTTCTCTAACTCAACGAGCACATTCATGTTATAAGAGAAACTTGGTTTGTGTGCGAAGTTTTGGAAAGCGTTGTCTTGTCTAATTGTGTGGAATTGTAAAATACATCCGCGGTCACTGAATTTGAGTCATATATTCTTTTTGGTCACTGAACTTCAATATACTCGAGATATGTTCACTAAGAGCTTCTGAGTTGCACTTCATCCTCCAGTGAGGACTCGTCATCTCTCCCTGCCAATGACGGGGTCCAATCCTGCCGCTCATCTTAGTGGGAAATGAATCAAACGGCTGTGGATGTTGTAGACCTTCTGTCACATCCCAGATTTCCCCCCAAATCTGGTATATTAAAATTTTCACAGGATTTTTTTTTAGGAAACACCCATGTTTGCCTAGGATTTGACTGTGATTGACTTTGAATTGTTTGATTGTTTGCCTAGAGGAATGAAAATTCAAATGCAACTAGTGAAACCCTAGCAAGCCTTAGTAGGAACCCAAGCCATTTTGAAAATATTATTTGGGCAAAAATATTTACAATAAGTCCCAAGTCAAAATAATTGGGTTGGATACGTTTGAGTCTATTCAGGACCAAAGGGAATTATTCAAAAATGGTTTTGCATTTTATGTGGCAGGAAGATGAATTTCATAAGTCCAAATAATATTCTTGACCCTTCTGCCTATTTTCTAAAATGCCTATTTTTTAAAATGAATTTGAAACATATTTGGTTTTGAAACCAAATTCAAATTCAAAGGGAAAATATAAGTGCATTAAATATAAGTCCAAATTGCCCAAACAAAATTTTCAAACATTCCCAAATATTCCATTTGGAATTTAGGACATATTCTTTATTGGAAGAAAATTCAAATTCAAAATCATTTGAAAAGATCGAAAGACAAAAAAGAAAAATAGAAAGACGGAAGCAGGAATCAAATAAAAAGAAAAGGCCCAATTGGACCAGCTAGCAGATCAGTATAGCCAGCTAGCCCAGCCAGCGCAGCAACCCAACCCTGCCACTCTCTCTCTCCTTGAGCCCATGATGGCCCAACATGTCAGGACCGTCCCACCCCCCGCAACCGCTCGGTCATGACCTCGCACACGACCCGCATGCACGCATGCCGACGTTCCCCACTACGCGCGGGCATTGTGCGAGCCAGCCCCACGGTAATGCCCCTATAAATGACTGCCCACCCGGACGGGGTAAGGCTGCCGCCAGCGACCCCTCCGTCTCCGTTCAGCCCTAGCTTGCTCCGGCGAGCACACCCACCCCCGAGACCAACCAAAGCCACTGCTCGACTCCCCGTCCTCGGCAAGCCCACAACCGCCTGTAACCTCGCGTTCATCGACGACCGAACCTCATCACCGCCGGCGTTGAAACTCTAGCGAGCCTCGAGGTATTTTGGCCCGTGCACCATGTTCACTGTCTTCATTTCATTCTCGTGCATCTCCCTGACCATTTGGCTCATCTTCATGCGTTTGGGCCAAATGGCCAGGAAGATGCACGAGAATGAAACGAAGACAGTAGACATGGTGCATTGTCTTCACCCGAAGCCGTCCATCGCCGCCCAAACTCCGGCGAGCTCATGCGTCGACTCAGTCGTCCCTGAGGGCAGCTGAGGCCATCTTCCACCTCGTCGTCCCCGACCGCGTCCACCCGTGCCTTCCGCGCCACCGGAGGACCACCAGAATGACCGGAGCATCCATGCCCAAGCCATGAGCCGCTATTGTTGATTTTTCCGGTGAGATCCCGACGGAGGCTACGATGAGCCCTAATCCTAACCCATCTGATCTAATCACAGTCGTTGATTTAGATCCATCAGCTCACACGCGCACTCACTTACCAAATTGGTACGGACCAATCGGAACATGCTACTTCTGAGCTGCGTTGGGATTTTCCTGGAAGAGGAGAGGAGATGCAACACAATAGAGATAAGTATTTCCCTCAGTGAGAACCAACGTATCAATCCAGTAGGAGGATCACACAAAGCCTCGTGAACAACACCTAAACACACAAAAGCAAATACTCGCACCTAACGCGGGAAAGAGGGTTGTCAATCCCCTTGAACTCGTTATTTGTAAGAATTAATTCTGATAGTGATAGATAGTAAACTAAATTGCAAAAAAACATAAAAAAAATTAAGAATGCAACAAGGTATTTTTGGATTTTATATATGATTAAAGTAGACCCCGGGGCCATAGTTTTCACTAGAGGCTTTCCTCTCGAACACATAACATGCGGTGGGTGAACAAATTACTATGGGCAATTGATAGAAAAGCGCATATTTATGACGATATTCAAGGCAATGATCATGTATATAGGCATCACGTCCGAGACAAGTAGACCGACTCCTGCCTGCATCTACTACTATTACTCCACCAATCGACCGCTATCCAACATGCATCTATGGTATTAAGTTCATGAAAAACAGAGTAACGTCTTAAGCAAGATGACATGATGTAGACAAAGTAAACCCAATCAATATGAATAAACACCGTCGTTTTACCCTTAATGGCAACAATACAAATACATGTCTTGTCCCTTACTTTGTCACCAGGAGATAGAGCACCGCAAGATTGGACCCATTACAAAGCACCTCTCCCACTGAAGATTAATCAATCTAGTTGGGCAAACCAAATGGATAGATCAGAGAGAAATATAAAGCTATAAAAATCATGCATAATAAAGTTCAGAAAAGACTCCATTACTTATCATAAAAATTCAGATCATAAACCCACAAAATAATAGGATCCCAACAAACACACCACAAAAGAAGGTTCCATTGGATAGAACTCCAAGAACATTGAGGAGAACATTGTATTGAAGATCAAAGAGAGAGAGAAGAAGCCATCTAGCTACTAGCTATGGACCCGTAGGTCTGTGGTGAACTACTCACGCATCATCGGTAGGGCAACAAGGATGATGTAGAAGCCCTCCGTGATCGATTCCCCCTCCGGCAGAGTACCGAAAAAGGCCTCCAAATTGGATCACGGAAGAACAGAGACTTACAACAGCCAAAAAAGTGTTTCGAGTGGCTCTCCATTGGTTTCCCAATATATGAGAATTTATAGAAGTGGAATTAGGTCAGACGGAGCCATGAGGGGCCCACAAGGCATCAGGGCACGCCCCCCTGGGCACAGCCAGTTGCCTTGCCGTCTCCTTGCTTGCCTTTTGGTCTCCCCCTGAATCTTCTAGGGTCTCTCTTGTCCAAAAAAAAATTTATCAAAAAATTTCGTAGCATTTCGACTCCATTTGGTACTGATTTTCTGGAAAACAAAAGGCAAGCAGAAAACAACAACACACACTAGGCACTGGGTTAATTAGTCCCAAAAAATGATATAAAATAGCATTAAAATTTATATAAAATATCCAAGATTGATACTATAATAGCATGGAACAATAAAAAATTATAGATACATTGAAGACGTATCAAGCATCCCCAAGCTTAATTCATGCTTGTCCTCGAGTAGGTAAATGATAAAAATAATTTTTTTATGTGGAATGCTACGTAACATGATCATCATGTAATCTTTCTTTTATGGTACAAATATTTAGATCCAAATGATTCAAAGCAATAGTCTATAATTTGATATAAAGACATCAATACTCAAGCATACCAACAAACAATCGTGCCTTTCAAAATAAAAATGGTAAAGAACGCTATCCCTACAAAATCATATAATCTTGTCATGCTCCACATTCCTAACACAAAGTATTAATCATGTACAATCCCAATGACAAGCTGAGCAACTAGTTCATACTTTTTAACGCGCTTCAGCTTTTTCACCCCCCCCCACGCAATACATGAGCGTGAGCCATGGACAAAGCACTATGGGTTGGATAGAATGCGGTGATAGAGATCAATAAGGGGAAGTCAAAAAAGGAAGATAGTCTCACATCGACGCGACTAATCAATGACCTATGGAGATGCCCATCAATTGATGTGAATGCAAGGAGTAGGGATTGCCATGCAACGGATGCACTAAGAGCTATACATGTATGAAAGCTCAACAATGAGAACTAAGTGGGTCTGCATCCAACTTGCTTGCTCATGAAGACCTCAGGCATTTGAGGAAGCCCATCATCGGAATATACAAGCCAAGTTCTATAATGAAAAATTCCCACTAGTATATGAAAGTGACAACATAGGAGAATCTCTATATGAAAAACATGGTGCTACTTTGAAGCACAAGTGTGGAAAATGATAGTAACATTGTCCCTTCTCTCTTTTCCTATCATTTTTTGTTCGGCTCTTTTTGGACTTTTTTTTTAATTTCCTCACTGGGACAATGCTCTAATAATGATGATCATCACACTTTTATTTACTTACAACTCAGCATTACAACTCGATACTAGAACAATATGACTCTATATGTGTCGTGGTGATCTCACGACAGATGGCATGGGATGGATAAAAGTGGAGGGTTACGTGAGGACGTCGGTGGGTTCCAGAGGCGAGGTTGGCACGCCTTGGTGTGTGACACGAGACGTACCTAGGTTCGGGCCCCTCCATGGTAGGTACACCCCTAGTCTGCCGAATGGACGATATGCACTGGGTCACAGAGTTGCTCCTGGAGCTATTTGGGTGGAGGAGGAAGAGGGAACTGGTCCTCTACCCTGCCTCATATATGTGTGTGGATTCTCCTGATCTATGGAGGGGCACCAGGGGTCTTATAGGCCGGCCCCCCAGGGTTACAAATGGTAAAGTTACATGGGCGCGGGGCCATGGTGTCATCCTCTAGGAGTTGGCAATGGGGGCCGACAGGCCTGCCGGGTCCGTCGGGTGCGGGTCTCGCCGTTTCCGCCGGGAGCGGGTCGTACCAGGGCCACCGGGCGTGGGTACAACTGCTCGACACTGTGGCATGCCCTGCCAGGCGTCATGGGGCGGCCAGCACCGCCCGCCCGCCCCGGGCAGGGGCACGGGGCGCACTGTTGCCGCGCCCGCCGGGACCGACGTAAAGGAGATCACACTGTAGCCATGCCTGCTTGTCACTGGGAGTTGTCTTCTAGTGGCCAGTCAGCATGTGCTAGCCAGCTGGGCCGGGTGGCCACACCCGACTGGCTTGCACCTGGGAGTCGGCGGGTGGGCCAGCCGGATTGAGGGGCCTAGCTTGCCCCGATGTTTTGAAAAGAGATCCTCGTTCCGTTGCCTGCCCAGGGGTCATCCCCCCGACAGTAGTCCCCGAAGTTGTGATTGCTTGCCGGCTTCAAGCAGGGGGGAATTCACAGCTTACCCCCTGAGGAAATGGTTTGTTGGTGAAGAAGGGCGGTGCGACCGGGTGGCGCCCATCGCCTGGGCGCCGGTTCGAGGTCGCGGGCTCCGGTAACACCCACTGGATGCCGGCTTCCGGAAGCCGGATCGCTGCGGCCCGACCTGGGCGGGAAACTGGAGCGTCCGCCCACCCAGTCTTGGTTCATAGACGGTTCGCGCTCGCCGCGGCGCGGCGGGCCGCCACATGGCGACGTGTGGCGGGCGAGGGCCTGCTAGGCCATGCGCGTGATGGGACGCAACATCGGGGTCGGGCCCTACGATGCCGCACCCTCGGCCCACATGCATAGGATTTACTGCGTCGACACTAGACAGTTGCGTTCCCCCATGCAGTTAATGCACGTGGGAAACGTGCCCGCACAGCGTTGGGAAGTGGGGATCATGGGCGCAGTCGATCCCACTTCCCCACATTTTACCACTGTTATAAAACCGGGGGAGGGGTGGTCCTCCCTTTTCTGATGTCTTGTATCCGCATCAGTATTTTCACCAAAGAGTAAGGGATGATGCAATACAGCTAAGGTAGGTAGATCCCTTAGTTATGAGACCAAGGTTATCGAACCAGTAGGAGAACCAAGCAACACTATGTAAACGGTACATGCACACAAAGAACAAATACTTGCAACACGACGCGAAAGAGGGGTTGTCAATCCCTCTCAGGTAAAAGATTGGTAAAGTGATAGATTGGTAGATACAAATAAAATAAAGGCAAATAAAATTTAGCGAGGTATTTTTGGGTTTTTGGTAATATAGATATGACAATTGTAAGTGCATCTAGTGCCCCTTAGTGATTTTGGTGCATTGAAGACCTATAGGTTAAGGGACTAATATGTGTGTGAGTATACACATATTCTATAAGTCAATGAGGAGTTTGATATTTACAGTGAAAGTCGACTCCTAAAAATGAATGTCTTCGGCTGAAGACTTTGGTTCTCCTGAAGACTTTGAAAGTGAAGAAATTGGTGTGACCTTGAAGACTTGGATATTCATGCGAGGAATCTGAAGTGTGAAGACTTTTGTTTTCGTAGTTTCTTTTTTCTCTTTCTTGAGTCATAGGAAACACCGTACTATTAAAGGGGGTCGAGGTAATACTAAGGAAACCGATTTCCAAGTGATGCTCATCTCAAAATCCTACACCTACCCAATCCTTCGAGTGAAGCCATTGGAAATCTCATATCAGTTCAGTCAATTTATTCAGTGACAGAGACGAAGATCTTCTGGTCTCTGAGAAATTTGTTCCGACTGAGGAGTTAGGAATTCGCCAGTGCGAATTTCCTACACAGTGAGGAACATGATAGCCCTAAGGAATTCGAACCTCAAATCCGACCGTTGCTATGCCACGCGCCAGCTATCCAAAAATATCCTACCACCTAATGGTCATATCAGCCAAGGGCATTTATGTCTTATCATGTCGGGATGCTCCCTAGGCTATAAATAGCCAGCCCCTACAACCACTAGTTGGTTGGGTGCTCCGAGAGAAACTGACACTTGTCATTTGAGAGCATCCCATCCTCAGAGGACTTTAAGCGAAAATCATCAAGTGAGGAAAACCCAAATCCCAAACCCAAACCTACAAACCCCAAAGTGATTGAGCATCACTGAAGATTGTTCCTGTGTGGAACCGATGCTTGTTACCTTTGAGGACTGTGTATCCTCCAGATGGTTAGGCGTCATGGTCTGAGCATCAATAGGAATTGTGGATTGACGAGTGACCAAGTCTATGAAGGTTTGGAAGTCACCTATGAAGACTTACCACTACTGTTGGGCGAGGTCTGTGTGATCTTAGCTCAAGGAGAATACGGTGAGGACTGTGTGTCCGGGACTGTGTGTCCGGGACTGTGTGTCCTCGAGTTTAAATACTTAGCCGCTCCAACCAGACGTACAACTGTCACAACAGTTGGAACTGGCCTACCAAATCATTGTCTTCACCAAGCTAACTGGTTCTATTTCCTCAACCCTTTCATTTCCTCAGTTATGTGTTGATAAACCTGATCATTTCTATTTGAAAACTTTGACTGAAGACTTTCTCTAATTCCTCAATCCTATTTCTTCAGTCTGTGTTGTCTTCATCCTGCTTATCCTGTATTTACGCTTTCTCTACTATGTGTTTGTCTTTCATTTCATTATGATGACTATGCTGTTGCTCTGTTATGCTTATACCTGAGTACATATTCCACTGCAAGTAGATCTTCGCTTAGGAATTTCCTCACCCTGAAATTCCTCAGTGAAGAATTCATAAAAATCGCCTATTCACCCCCCTCTAGTCGACGTAACGCACTTTCAAAAATAAAATATGCAAATAAATAAAAAGGCAAATAGCAATATAGATCTGAAAATATATGATGAGAAAATAGACCGGGCCGTAGATTTCACTAGTGGCTTCTCTCGAGAAAATAGCACACAGTTGGTAAACAAATTATTGTTGGGCAATTGATTGAACCTCAAATAATTATGATGATATCCAGGCAATGATCATTATATAGGCATCACGTCCAAGTCTAGTAGACCGACTCCTGCCTGCATGTACTACTATTACTCCACACATCGACTGCTATCCAGCATGCATCTAGTGTATTAAGTTCATGGAGAAATGGAGTAATGCAATAAGAACGATGACATGATGTAGACAAGATCTATTCATGTAGGAATAGCCCCCATCTTGTTATCCTTAATAGAAACGATACATACATGTCTTGCTAACCCATCTGTCACTGGGAAAGAACACCGTACGATCGTACCCATCACAAAGCACCTCTTCCCATGGCAAGAAAAATCGATCTAGTCATCCTAACTAAACCAAAGATTCGAAGAAGAAATACAAGGCTATAAGTAATCATGCATATAAGAGATCAAATAAACTCAAATAACTTTCATGGATGTAAAGATCTAATCATAAACTCAAAGTTCATCAGATCCCAACAAACACACCGCAAAAAGAGTTACATCAAATAGATCTCAAAGAGACCATTGTATTGAGAATTAAAAAGAGAGAAGAAGCCATCTAGCTACTGCCTACGGACCCGTAGGTCTACAACGGACTACTCACGCATCATTGGAGAGGCACCAATGAGGATGATGAACCCCTCAGTGATGGTGTCTAGATTGGATCTGGTGGTTCTGGAACTTGCGGCGGCTAGAATTGTGTTTCGTCGACTCCCCTAGGGTTTTTGGATTTTCGGGGTATTTATAAAGCAAAGAGGTGGTGCGGGAGGCGGCCGAGGTGGGCACAACCCACCAGGGCGCGCGTGGGCCCCCAGGCGCGCCTAGGTGGGTTGTGATCCCCTTAGAGCCCCCTCTGGTACTTCTTTGGCCCAACAGGTGTCTTCTGGTCCAAAAAAATTCTCCAAAAAGTTCCGCTGCGCTTGGACCCGTTTGGTACTGATATTTTGTGAAGTAAAAAACAAGCAAAAAACAACAACTGGCACTGGGCACTATGTCAATAGGTTAGTCCCAAAAATAATATAAAGTTGCTACAAAATGATTGTAAAACATCCAAGAATGATAATATAACAACATGGAACAATCAAAAGTTATAGATATGTTGGAGACGTATCAGGGGGCGCGGCGAAGATGCCCTTGCACGCCCCCTGCTCTCCCTTCGTCTTCCTCTTCTCCTACTCCCCTGAGTTCTGAGCGCGCCCCTGCCACAGCGCACGGCCGCCACCTGCATCACCTGACGACCGCCGCGCCTTCCTCCTCATCGCCGCGCCCGTGCCCTCGGAGAACCCTGCTGATGGCGCGGCCGAAGGGATCTTGGGAAGGCTCCGGGACCAGCGAGGCCGACATACAGTACCTCCGCGACACAAAGGGGGTGTCGCCGACAACGGCAATGGTGGCGCGCGCCGGCGGGGAGATGGTGCCAGAGCCGCAGGAGGGCGAGCACGTGGTGTTCTACTCCCACTTTACGCGTGGGCTCGACCTTCCTGCGAGCCTCTTCTTCCGCTTCTTTCTTGATTTATTCGGGCTGCAGTCACACCACCTGGGTGCCAACGCCGTGCTGCAGCTCGTCGGCTATGCCACGCTCTGTGAGGGCTAGTTGGGCCTGATGCCAGACAAGGAGCCGTGGGCCAGACTCTTCTTCCTCAAGCAGCAAGGGCCGACTGCTGCCATCATGTCCGACTGCGGGGCCGCCGTGGTCTCAGGTCAACCGAACGGGCCGTTCCCCTAGATGCTCATCAAGGATTCTGCCAAGAAGTTGCAAAATTTGTTCTTTTACGTGCACAATGTTGACTCGAAGGTGGACTACGTCAACTTGCTGCCGTTCGTCGATGAGCTGCCGCACGCCAAGGTGAAATGGGGCCATCAGCCCAAGAATCCGTCGCGGGAGATGCTGAACATCTGCAACCGGATCACCAAGATGACAGCGCGCGAGGGGCTTACTAGGACAGACCTCATTGCCATCTTCATCGCGCACTGGGTGCTGCCACTGTAGCGCCGGGCGCACAAGATTACCGAGATGAGAGACCGGCATGATCCCTGTCGGATGTCACCCCACGAGCTGAAGTCGGAACAAGTCGCCGACTAGGATAACAGCATATCCAAGGCCGAGTTGACTGCCGATTGGCACTTCAGAAAGGCACCCTACGACCTATAGAATCCGGCGCTAGTGGTGAGTCCTTGGTCCTTGTTTTTTGCTATGTCTGAGTTGTTCCTTCGACCTGATGCAGCAGGAGAGCCGCAGCTGTTTGCGGCCCAACAGATCCATGACGGGCCAATGGCGCAAATCTTGTTGGACGATCTGCCCGACTTGGACGGAGGCGAGTCCGTGCAGAGAATGAGGGGGCGGCCAAAACGCGGCCGGCTGGCGCCGATGCCGGCACGACGCGCCATGCAGGTAAGTCTCCGCCCAGACCTCCTACACGACCGGCTGGATGATGACGAGGAGGACCTGACAGGCGTTGGCGGTGCAGCGCCGCCGCCGGGAGGATACGACAACGTCGACCCCCCAAGGCGGCTAAAGAAGATAAATAAACTTAGTAGCTTTAGTAGAGGGAAATTTTGGAGTAGTTTTAACAACGACAAAAGCGGAAGCCAAGTTGGTAATAATGTCTTCTAATTTATCAATCCTAGTAGAATCTTGGTCTATTTTTTCATTAACTATGGCTTCCTTTTCCTTTAGATTCTTCAAAGTGATTCCTACCTTCGATCCAATTTGAGTAATGTGATTATGGATCTTTTTATCCAAATTTTCAATAAGCTCTAGGGTAGAAATCGACGGAAATATGCCCTAGAGGCAATAATAAAGTTGTTATTTATATGTCCTTATATCATAATAAATTTTATTTATTCATGCTAGAATTGTATTAACTGGAAACTTAGTACATGTGGGAATACATAGACAAAACAAAGTGTCCCTAGTATGCCTCTACTTGACTAGCTCGTTAATCAAAGATGGTTATGTTACCTGACCATAGACATGTGTTGTCATTTGATGAACGGGATCACATCATTAGAGAATGATGTGATGGACAAGACCCATCCGTTAGCTTAGCATAATGTTCGTTAAGTTTTATTGCTATTACTTTCTTCATAACTTATACATGTTCCTCTGACTATGAGATTATGCAACTCCCGAATACCGGAGGAACACCTTGTGTGTTACCAAACGTCACAACGCAACTGGGTGATTATAAAGATGCTCTACATGTGTCTCCAAAGGTGTTTGTTGGGTTGGCATAGATCAAGATTAGGGTTTGTCACTCCATGTATCGAAGATGTATCTCTGGGCCCTCTCGGTAATGCACATCACTATAAGCCTTGCAAGCAATGTGATTAATGAGTTAGTTATAGGATGATGCATTATAGAACGAGTAAAGAGGCTTGCCGGTAACGATATTGAACTAGGTATGAAGATACCGACGATCAAATCTTGGGCAAAAAACATACCGATGACAAAGGGAACAACGCATGTTGTTGTGCAGTTTGAACGATAAAGATCTTCGTAGAATATGTAGGAACCAATATGAGCATCCAGGTTCCGCTATTGGTTATTGATCAGAGATGTGTCTCGATCATGTCTACATAGTTCTCAAACCCATAGGGTCCGCACGCTTAACGTTCGATGATGATTTGTATTATGAGTTATGTGTTTTGGTGACCGAAGTTTGTTCGGAGTCCTGGATGAGATCACAGACATGACAAGGAGTCTCAAAATGGTCGAGAGGTAAAGATTCATATATTGGAAGGTTACATTCGGACACCGGAATGGTTTTGGTAAGTTTCAGATAAGTTTCGGAGTACCGGGAGGTTACCGGACCCCCCTCAGAAAGTAATGGGCCAACATGGGCCTTAGTGGAGGAGAGAGGGCTGGCCATTCGAGGTGGTGAGTGCCCCCCTTGCCAATCCGAATTGGACAAGGGGTGGGGGCGGCACCCCCCTTTCCCTCTCCTACCCCCTCTCTCTTTCCCCCTTGGTACTCCTAAAAAGGGAAAAAGGTGGGGGGGGGGGGGCGAATCCTACTAGGTTTGGAGTCCTAGTAGGACTCCCCCCTCCATGGCGCGCCCCTGGCCGCCGGCCTCCTACCCCTCGCCTTTATATACGGGGGTAAGGGGCACCCCAAAGGCACAACATTGTCTTAGCCGTGTGCGATGCCCCCCTCCACCGTTTACTCCTCCAATAGTATCATCGTAGTGCTTAGGCGAAGCCTTGCGCGGATCACATCACTAATACCGTCATCACGCCATCGTGCTGACGAACTCTCCCTCGACCCTCTGCTGGATCTAGAGTTCGAGGGACATCATCGAGATGAACGTGTGCTGAACTCGGAGGTGCCGTATGTTTGGTACTAGATCGGTTGGATCGTGAAGACGTTCAACTACATCAACCGTGTTAACCTAACGCTTCTGCTTTCGGTCTATGAGGGTACGTGGACACACTCTCCCCCTCTCGTTGCTATGCATCTCCTAGATAGATCTTGTGTGATCGTAGGAAATATTTTGAAATTGCATGCTACGTTTCGCAACAGTGGCATCCGAGCCAGGTCTATGCGTAGATGATATGCACGAGTAGAACACAAAGAGTTGTGGGCGATAATAGTCATACTGCTTACCACCAACATCTTACTTTGATTCGGCGGTATTGTAGTATGAAGCGGCCTAGACCAACATTACATGACCACGTTCATGAGATCGGTTCTACCGACGTGCTTTGCACACAGGTGGCTGGCGGGTGTCTGTTTCTCCAACTTTAGTTGAATCAAGTTTGACTATGATCGGTCCTTGTTGAAGGTTAAAACAACACACTTGACAAAAAATCATTGTGGTTTTGATGCGTAGGTAAGAACAGTTCTTGCTAGAAGCCCGTACCAGCCACGTAAAACTTGCAACAACAAAGTAGAGGATGTCTAACTTGTTTTTGCAAAGCATGTTGTGATGTGATATGGTCAAGACATGATGTGATATAAATTGCTGTATGAGATGATCATGTTTTGTAACAAAGTTATCGGCAACTGGCAGGAGCCATATGGTTGTCGCTTTATTGTATGAAATGCAATTGCCATGTAATTGCTTTACTTTATCAATAAGCGGTAGCGATAGTTGTAGAAGCAATAGTTGGCAAGACTACAACGATGCTACGATGGAGATCAAGGTGTCAAGCCGGTGACAATGAAGATCATGATGGTGCTTTGGAGATGGAGATCAAAGTCACAAGATGATGATGGCCATATAATGTCACATATTTTGATTGCATGTGATGTTTATCTTTTATGCATCTTATTTTTCTTAGTACGGCGGTAGCATTATAAGATGATCCCTCACTAAATTTCATGGTATAAGTGTTCTCCCTGAGTATGCACTGTTGCTACAGTTCGGGTGTGATAAGATCTACGTTCACATACAACGGGTGCAAGTCAGTTTTGCATGTGCAGAATACTCGGGTTAAAATTGACGAGCCTAACATATGCAGATATGGCCTCAGAACACTGAGACCAAAAGGTCGAATGTGAATCATATAGTAGATATGATCAACATAGAGATGTTCACCATTGAAAACTACTCCATCTCACGTGATGATCGGACATGGTTTAGTTGATATGGATCACATGATCATTTAGATGACTAGAGAGATGTCTATCTAAGTGGGAGTTCTTTAGTAATATGACTAATTGAACTTTAGTTTATCATGAACTTAGTCCTGATAGTTTTTTTGCATATCTATGTTGTTGTAGATCAATGGCCCGTGCTACCGTTCCCTTGAATTTTAATGCATTCCTAGAGAAAGCTAAGTTGAAAGATGATGGTAGCAACTGCACGGTCTGGGTCCATGTAGGATCGAAAGTATGTCTAGAAGGGGGAAGGGGGGGGGGGGTGATTAGACTACTTGACCAAATAAAAATCTAGCCTTTTCCTAATTTTAATTCTTGGTAGATTTTAGCAACTTAGCACAAGTCAAGAAATCAACCTACACATGCAATTCTAAGAGTATAGCAGCGGAATGTAAATCATTGCATATGAAGGTAAAGGAAGGAGTTTGGAGGGAGCAAACGCAATGTTGACACGGAGATTTTTGGCTTGGTTCCGATAGGTGGTGCTATCATACATCCACGTTGATGGAGACTTCAACCCACGAAGGGTAACGGCTGCACGAGTCCACGGAGGGCTCCACCCACGAAGGGTCCACGAAGAAGCAACCTTGTCTATCCCACCATGGCCATCACCCACGAAGGACTCGCCTCACTATGGTAGATCTTCACGAAGTAGGCGATCTCCTTGCCCTTACAAACTCCTTGGTTCAACTCCACAATCTTGACAGAGGCTCCCAAGTGACACCTAACCAATCTAGGAGACACCACTCTCCAAAAGGTAATAGATAGTGTGTTGATGATGAACGCCTTGCTCTTGTGCTTCAAATGATAGTCTCCCCAACACTCAACTCTCTCTCATAGGATTGGATTTGGTGGAAAGATGATTTGAGTGGAAAGCAACTTGGGGAAGGCTAGAGATCAAGATTCATATGGTTGGATTGGAATATATTGGCCTCAACACATGAGTAGGTGGTTGTCTCTCAAAAAATGAATGCTGGAAGTGTAGGCATGTTCTGATGGGTTTCCTCACGAATGAGGAGAGGGTGGAGGGGTATATAGTCTCCACACAAAATCTAACCGTTACACAAAATTTACCAAACTCAGTGGGACCGAATTAGAAAACTCGGTCAGACCGATTTAGTTCATAATGTGACCGTTAGGCATTTCGATGGGACCGACATGTCAACTCGGTGGGACCGATTTTGTTAGGCTTAGGGCATAACATAATCTCGGTGAGACCGATTACACAAACTCAGTGGGACCGACTTTGGTAATAAGCTAACCAGAGAGTTGGTCAGGCAAACCCGGTGGGACCGATTCGCTCATCTCCGCGGGACCATAATGTTACGAAAGGGAAACAGGGAGTTTGCATTGCAAACTCGGTGGGACCGATCGCACATATCGGTTGGGCCGAAATGTTACAAAGGGAAACAGAGAGTTTGCAATCCCATCTCGGTGAGAGCAAGATCCCTATCGGTGAAACCGAAGTGACTAGGGTTTCTGGTAGTGGCTATGTCAAATGAACTTGGTGGCGCCGGATAGATCAAATCGGTGGGTTTGAGTTTGACTTTTGGTTTGGGACATATGTGGATATGAGAAAGTGGTTGAGGGTTTTTGGGCATATCACTAAGCATTTTGGGCAAGCAAGCCATTAAGCAACACCTCATCCCCTTTTAATAGTATTTCCTTTCCTATGGACTCAATGTGATCTTGGATCACTAAAAATAAAATGTAGAGTCTTGAGCTTTAGAGCTTGAGACAATCCTTTGTCCTTAGTATTTTGAGGGGTCCACAATCCTAATCCATGCCATGCCAATCAATGAACTTTCCTGAAATATTCATCTTGAAATAGCATTAGTTCAATGAGCTATATGTTGTTAATCATTACCAAAACCACCTAGGGATAGTTGAATTTTCAATCTCCCCCTTTTTGGTAATTGATGACAACATATAGATCATAGCTTCGACAAATGATAAAAAGATTGAAATACATCGTCGCTTTGAGAAGTATGTGATAAGCAAGAGCTCCTCCTAAATTTTTGCATTATTTAAGATTTGCTTTTGAATGCAAATGCACAATCGATTAGTATCATGGGTTACTCTTCCATGTCACATACATCTTGGTGGAGCACTCAAAATGATAACAATTAAAAGCATGCACTCATCACCAAGCAAAGTGAATGATCATATATGAATATAAGAGATAAATATCATCCAAGCACACATTAAAGTAGCATATGATCAAACACATGATCATCCAAGTATCTCAGATAAGGACATAATGTATCAAGCAAACACACAATAAAGTTCAACCAAATAAACTGCAAGAGAGACAAAAAGTAACACTCTCTCTCGAAGGCTATGATCTATACATATTTCTCCCCCTTTGGCAACAAGTTACCAAAAAATTCAAATATGCATAGTGTTATGCATCTCTCAGGCTTGGTCTCCATGAGGTGGGGTAGTGATGACTCCAAGAACAAAGGCTTCTGTCGATGTAGTTGGAGCTGATGGAGTGGCTGTTGGAGGTGGCACTAAAGCTGTAGCTGCTGGTGCAGATGTAGTTGCTCTAGTGTCAGGTATAGGCACTGCAGTTGACCTCATGCCTCTTGGCACACACTGAAAAGCTTCTGTAGTTGCCTTCCCTTTCTTCTCTTCTGCATCCTCCTGGAGATGCTCAACTACTGTCTGTATCTCAGTGACTTTCAGATCAAGATCATAGAATTTTTGTTCAATGATCCTCTCCAAACTCTCTTGATTCTGAATTAGGGTGGCCAAACCCTTCGCAATCCTCAAGGTAGATTGGATTAGAAATCCAAGTTGATCTTGTTTGCTCTTCAAGAACACTTGAGATGCCTCTTCAGCACTTGGCATCTTTGCAGCTTTCTCTGCCCTTGCCTTTGCTATCTTCTCATGTGCTTGCACTAATGAAGGGTCATTCTCATCCATCACAACTGTGTTGTCTTCAAAATCTGGCTTGAGAGGTAAGTGCTCCTTGTCCAACAAATAAGTACTTGTGACCATCTTTGAGTTGATGAGCACCTGAATTTGTGGAGCATACCCACAAGACCTTTTCTGATCAGCAGCTGTCCTCTTGATTGTCTCTACAATCAGACTCATCACCTTGAATTTTTTAGGGACATCAAAAATGTGCAGCAAGTTGATTGAATGTCCTATTATCATCATGTGATCTCCAGACTTGGGCAATAGAGTATGCCTCAAGATGGTGTTGATAGTAGGCAGACCAGACAACAGATACTTCACATAGCCCAACTTATGAGTTTCAAGGGCTTCATCAGGAATTTTCGTGTACATACTTGCCATAGAGTTGTGGTATTTCTTCTTCTTGACATACACATCCAAATCATCCTCATGATCTTCTGGAGCATTGATCAATTTGGCTCATTCATCAACAGTTGATTGGTACCTTGTACCTTCAGACATCCATACTATCCTTCCATCTGGATAAAAGTGAGCAGTGGAGTAGAATTGCATGATCAGCTCATCATTCCACTTAGTGAGCTTTTGGACAACAAACTTGTCAACTCCACAAGCCTTGAAGCTATCATATACACCTGGGAAGTGATCTTCATTCTCTCTGATGTATGTCCAGTCAACCCATCTCATGTCACAGACAATTGGCTTCTTGTCAAGCAGAATGGTCTCATAGAAGTCTTGATATTCTTTGGTGTGGAACCTGTAATCCACATCAGTTTTCCTTCTCACATCATAAGGATCACTCTTCCTCCAAAGTCTCAGACCTACATCCTTCCTGATGTTCATGTCCTCTGCCATTGGATGAGTGTCATTGTGGTCTGGGATCTTTGGTTTGAGCTTCCTCAGCACTTGGGATTCAACATCTTCTTCTTCAGCTTCAAGCACTGGGCCTTGTGCTTCTCTTGGGTGCAGACTTGGTGGTTTGAGCAGCAGCTTTGGGAGAAGGTTTGGGCTTAGGAGCAGCCCTTGACTTGATTGCATCTCCCATAAACTTTTGGGATTTGGGTGCTGGTGCAACATCCTCTTCCTCTTCCTCTTCAGAATCTCTCACCATAGTTGACTTTTCAAGAACTTTGGCAGTTGTGGTTCTTGCCCTTTTCTTCTTTTTCTTGCCATCTCCAACTGCTTCACCATCATCTGATTCTATAGTTAACTTCATGGTTTCTCCTGTGGCAACTTTTCTTGGCTTGGAGGTTGGCACTCTCCTTGCTGGTGCCTTCCTGTTCAGGCCAAGCTTTGTTGAAGCAGTAGTGCCATACTCCTTCTTCATCACCTTCTTCTTTGAGCTGGCCTCATCCTCAACAGCAACATAATCCTCATCCTTAGAGTCTGAGGTTCTCTTGTTCCTTGCTCTAGTGGCTGCCTTGGGCAAGTTACTCGGTGTGCTCCTGCTGCCCTCATCATAGCTGCTTGAGGTACTAGTGCCCTCACTCATTTGCACTTGCTCTTCAGACTTATTCTGGCTATCACTTTGGTCAGACATCTTGGCAGGCAAACTGACAGCAAACCCTATGAATAGATATAGATGAGGTAGAGTAGATGAGCATCACAAAGTATAGAGATTTTTGCAAAACAAATTAGTCAAAAACTTAGTTTAGTTCTCTATTGAAATGATCTCGGAGCTACCGAATTGATAAACTCGGTGATACCGAAGCAACATTTGGAACCTAAACTAGTGAACTCGGTCAGACCGAGTCACAGTTTGGTGGCACCGAGGTTGCTAGGGTTTCACACAGAATTGGACTTGGTCACACCGATTTGTAGTTTTCGGTCAGACCGAAAAGCGCATGTGCAATGGCCTAAGCCAAATTGGTGAGACCGATTTCTACGATTCTGTCAGTCCGAGATGAGTTCAGCGGAGAGCTAACCCTAAATTTTTTGAATCAAACTAGGCCTAAGGAAGTTTTCTCTGGATAGATCGATTTCATACATGGCAAGAATCATGGAATTATCCTCGTGCTTAGAATCGAAGGAAAAATGAGAGTACAAGGGTTTGAACACATACCCTAGTTCAGCGGGTATTCGCTACAGCGGCGACGACGAAGAAGATTCTGTCGACGGCGGCAGAAACCAGCGGCGGGAGGTCCCTGGCGGCGAGGAGGCGATCCGGAGACCCGAGGAGGCAGAGCAGGACACGTGCGGGCTGAGGGGTTTTGAAGAAATTTCCAAAATCTCACCCATGGGTATATATATCCCGACCCTGTCGGTGTGACCGAGTGGAACAACTCAGTGGCACCGAGATTGCAGAATCGCAAGTGGTTACTGCAACTCGGTAAGGCCAAAGTGTTCAAATCGGCTGCACCGAGATGAAAACCTAGATCAACTTAGTGAACTCGGTTTGGCCGAAATAGATGACTCGGTCAGACCGAAATGCACAAAGAGGTTTTGGAAGTTTAATTCTATGACGAATCAGGGACTCCGAGTGCTCCTCACACAGAGTGGTTCGAATCTGACTTGATCAAACTTTGTGATGTAGCATGAATAGAGTTTGAGACGAGAAAAGCATAGATAGCTAGAGAAGGTTCTTAGGCATTCTTGTGCATCCACTTGGGAAAAGAGAAAGAGCCAAAAAATCAAAGCAACAAGTGGATGTCCTCGAATGAGTAAAATATGCAACCAACATACTCACACAATAAAATGGCAAATGAAATATGTGGCAAAGCATGCACAAACACTCTAGCATCTATCAAGCAATTTGCGATGACTAGGTCATCTATATATGAGTATATTGACTTAGGAGTCAAATGTGAACATTTGATCATAGGTCATACTCATTGTTTAAGCACAAGTGGGGTTACCACTTTTACATAAAGCATTGTTGTGTTCGCACCATTAGAGTTGCTTTAGCTCAAGTCTTAGAGTAAAGCTCCCCCTAGATGTGATATCCCCCCTAAGAGGGATGAACTAACCTTGGGTTTTGTCGATGATGACTTCATGTAGGTGTTGAAGATGTGGATGCTCAATGTTGATGTAGATCATTTGGAGCAATCCATTGGAGTGAGTTGCACTTTCAATACCTACACGGGTTAGTCCCACAAGGAACAAACAAGGATATCCATAGACATAGAATGAAGCACACACAAGATGATGTTCATGAAAGCATTGGGTTACCTACCAACAAGAGGGTTTGTGACTCCTTGAACTAGTGCAAGATGTGGAAGTTGTTTGCACTTGTTCTTGCCAAAATAATGAGTGAAGTGTGTTGGCGAAGTCACCCTCAAGAACTCTCTAGTTCTTCTTCTTAGGGATCCACATCATCTTGATGGGAATCCTTGGGGTTGTAGTTGTACTTGATGAAGTAGAACTTGATGTAGTCTTGGGAACCCACTTGACCAAGGCCTTGGGAGCTTCTTCAAATGCATCAATCTCCTCTTGAAGCTTATCCTTGCCTTTTTGCTTGTGGTCTTATGGTGGAAGATCATCTTGAGCTTGTGTCCCTTGGAAAGAAGTAGGGTTATACTTCTCTTGTTGAGGAACAAACTTCGTCTTGGGGTATTGATCTTCTTCCCACTCAACTCCATTGGCATGAACTTTCGTTCAAAACCAACACCTTGATTCTTCCGGTGCCTTCCTTCCTTCCATACAATTTCCTCAAATTTCTTACTTCCAGCAAGGCTCTTGTAAACACCTTTCTCTATAATTCCCTTCAATAAGCTATTTTCTTGCTCAAGTGTAACTTGGCTAAGAGAATCATTAGTGTAATCAAGAGAAATACTAGAAGCAACAACATTGGATTTAGCATGATTATTGTTACTACTAGAAGAAGAATCTTTCTTACTTTTGTTGCTAGATTTTACTTGTGGCATGTAAGTAGACAAGAGTAAACGCTTGGCAATGTAAGAAGAACTTTTCTTGCGAAGATCATCATTGATTGCCTTTAAAAACTCATGCTCTTGCTCTAGGTTGAGCTTTTCAAAGCGTAACTTCTCATGAGTCTGTAAAAGTTCTCGATGATCTTCCAAGGTAGTTTCATGAGCTAACTTAAGAGTGTTTAGTTCTTTAGTTAGACGCTCAATCTTCTACTTATCATTGTCATTCGTTTTATCTTGATTAGCATGCTTAATTGACGTTTCATCGTAGTATTCATCACTAGAGTTGTCAACAAGTAAATCATCATCACCTAACAAATCATCTTCATCACTATTGAAATCAACATACTCGGGGTGTGATACCTTTGGGCCTTTAGCCATGAAGCATCTTACAATTCCTTCATTTGGTGAGTCAAATATGTCATAGGAGTTGGTTGACACAAGTGCTAGACCGGCAACACCTTCATCTTGAGTATATTCGTAGTCGGAGTGATAACTTCTTTCGGAGTGATGGTCAGAGTCGAAGCCGGATACCCATTCACCAACGTGAGCTTGATGTCTTTGTTTTGTGTAGCTCTTTGATGATTTGTCCTTACTTTCTGAATCCTTGCTTCTCCGGGAGGTTCTTCGTTCATAACAATCATCTCTACTCCTTCTCTCTCTTGGTGGTGATTCTTCTCTTCTACTTCTTTTAGGTGAATCTTATCTCCTTTTGTAGGGAGCCGTACACTCATTTGAGTAGTGTCCGGGTCTTCCACAATTGTAGCAATTACGTTCATGACTCGAAGATCTTTTGTCATTGTAGGACCTTGACTTGGAATTTCTTTCCTTGCTTCTGCTCTTGTAGAACTTGTTGAAGTTCTTCACCATTAGGCTCAATTCTTCATTGAAGGTTTGTTTCTCACTTGATGATGTAGGAGCATCACATGAGGCTTTGTAAGCACCACTTGACTTGTTGTGAAGTTGTTCCTTATCCTTGAGTGACATCTCGTGAGCAACAATTCTTCCAATGACTTCCGTTGGCTTGAGATCTTTGTAGTTGGGCATCATTTGGATCAATGTGCACACGGTATCATATTTTCCATCCAAGGCTCTTAGGATCTTCTTGATGATGAATCTATCGGTCATCTCTTCACTTCCTAAGCCGACAATCTCATTTGTGATGAGAGAAAGCCTAGAGTACATTTCAGCGACACCTTCACCATCCTTCATTTTGAACTTGTCAAGTTGACTTTGAAGCACATCCAATTTGGATTCCTTAACGGAGTCGGTACCTTCGTGCATATCAATCAAAGTATCCCAAATTTCCTTTGCATTCTCAAGATTTGTTGAATTCTTTGGGGCACAATCCATTGAAGAGGATATCACAAGCTTGAGCGTTGTATTGCAGCATCTTCAACTCTTCCGCGGTAGCTTCACAGTTCGGTTCTCTCCCATCGAAGAATTCACCTTGCAAGCCAGTACACACAATAGCCCAAACGGCGGGTTTATGTCCAAGAATATGCATTTTCATCTTATGCTTCCAACTAGCACAATTAGTACCATCAAAGTAAGGACCTATACGGTGGTAATTTCCCTCGCTAGATGCCATACTCTCCTAGGTTGTGAAACCAAGGCTATGATCACCAAAAGCTATGGAAATCAAGGCAAATGGAGATCGTAGCTCTGATACCACTTGTAGGATCGAAAGTATGTCTAGAGGGGGGGGGGGTGATTAGACTACTTGACCAAATAAAAATCTAGCCTTTTCCCAATTTTAATTATTGGCAGATTTTAGCAACTTAGCACAGGTCAAGCAATCAACCTACACATGCAATTCTAAGAGTATAGCAGCGTAATGTAAATCAATGCATATGAAGGTAAAGGGAGGAGTTTGGAGGGAGCAAAAGCAATGTTGACACGGAGATTTTTGGCTTGGTTCCGATAGGTGGTGCTATCGTACATCCACGTTGATGGAGACTTCAACCCACGAAGGGTAATGGTTGCGCGAGTCCACGGAGGGCTCCACCCACGAAGGGTCCATGAAGAAGCAACCTTGTCTATCCCACCATGGCCATCGCCCATGAAGGACTTGCCTCACTAGGGTAGATCTTCATGAAGTAGGCGATCTCCTTGCCCTTACAAACTCCTTGGTTCAACTCCACAATCTTGACGGAGGCTCCCAAGTGACACCTAACCAATCTAGGAGACACCACTCTCCAAAAGGTAATAGATGGTGTGTTGGTGATGAACTCCTTGCTCTTGTGCTTCAAATGATAGTCTCCCCAACACTCAACTCTATCTCATAGGAGTGGATTTGGTGGAAAGATGATTTGAGTGGAAAGCAACTTGGGGAAGGCTAGAGATCAAGATTCATATGGTTGGATTGGAATATCTTGGCCTCAACACATGAGTAGGCGGTTCTCTCTCAAAAAATGAATGCTGGAAGTGTAGGCATGTTTTGATGGCTTTCCTCACGAATGAGGAGAGGGTGGAGGGGTATATATAGCCTCCACACAAAATCTAACCGTTACACAAAATTTACCAAACTCGATGGGACCGAATTAGAAAACTTGGTCAGACCGATTTAGTTCATAATGTGACCGTCAGGCATTTCGGTGGGACCAACATGTCAACTCGGTGGGACAGATTTTGTTAGGGTTAGGGTATAACGTAATCTCAGTGAGACCGATTACACAAACTTGGTGGGACCGACTTTGGTAATAAGCTAACCTGAGAGTTGGTTAGGCAAACTCGGTGGGGCCGATTCGCTCATCTCGGTGGGACCGAAACGTTATGAAAGGAAAACAGGGAGTTTGCATTGCGAACTTGGTGGGACTGATCGCTCATCTCGGTTGGACCAAAACATTACGAAGGGAAACAGAGAGTTTGCAATCCCATCTTAGTGAGACCGAGATCCCTATCGATGAAACAAAAGTGACTAGGGTTTCTGGCAGTGGTTATGTCAAATGAACTCGGTGGCGCCAGATATATCAAATCGGTGGGTCCGAGTTTGACTTTTGGTTTGGGACATATGTGGATATGAGAAAGTGGTTGAGGGTTTTTGGAGCATATCACTAAGCATTTTGAGCATGCAAGCCATTAAGCAACACCTCATCCCCTTTTAATAGTATTGGCTTTCCTATGGACTCAATGTGATCTTGGATCACTAAAAGTAAAATGTAGAGTCTTGAGCTTTAGAGCTTGAGCCAATCCTTTGTCCTTAGCATTTTGAGGGGTCCACAATCCTAATCCATGCCATGCCAATCATTGAACTTTCCTGAAATATTCTTCTTGAAATAACATTAGTTCAATGAGCTATATGTTGTTAATCATTACCAAAACCACCCAGGGATGAGTATTATCCTCATTGTTGCACATCAGAATTATGTCCTTGAAGCACCGCTAGGTGCAAGGCCTGTTGCAGGAGCAAATGCTGATGTTATGAACATCTAGCAAGCTCGATCTGATGTCTACTCGATAGTTCAGTGTGCCATGCTTTACGACTTAGAATCGGGACTTCAAAGACGTTTTGAACGTCATGTAGCATATGAGATGTTCCAAGAGTTGAAGTTAATATTTCAAGCAAATGCCCGAGTTGAGAGATATGAAGTCTCCAACAAGTTCTATAGCTGCAAGATGGAGGAGAATAGTTCTGTCAGTGAACACATACTCAGAATGTCTGGGTACCATAATCACTTGACTCAACTGGGAGTTAATCTTCTTGATGGTAGTGTCATTGACATAGTTCTTCAATCACTGCCACCAAGCAATAAAGGCTTCATGATGAACTATAATATGCAAGGGATGGAAAAGACAATTACCGAGCTCTTCGCAATGCTAAAGGTTGTGGAGGTAGAAATCAAGAAGGAGCATCAAGTGTTGATTGTTAACAAGACCACTAGTTTCAAGAAAAGGGCAAAGGGAAGAAGGGGAACTTCAAGAAGAATAGCAAACAAGTTGCTACTCCCGGGAAGAAACCCAAGTCTGGACCTAAGCCTAAAACTGAGTGCTTCTACTTCAAAGGGACTGGTCACTGGAAGCGAAACTGCCCCAAGTATTTTGCGGATAAGAAGGATGGCAAAGTGAAAGGTATATTTGATATACATGTTATTGATGTGTACCTTACTAATGATCGTAGTAGCGTATGGGTATTTGATACTGGTTTCGTTGCTCATATTTGCAACTCGAAATAGGGGCTACGGATTAAACAAAGATTGTCTAAGGACGAGGTGACGATGCACGTCAGAAATGGTTCCAAGGTTGATGTGATCGCCGTCGGCATGCTACCTCTACATATACCTTCCGGATTAGTTTTAGACCTGAATAATGGTTATTTGGTGCTCGCGTTGAGCATGAACATTATATCTGGATCTTGTTTGATCCCAGACAGTTATTCATTTAAATTAGAGAATAATGGTTGTTCTATTTATATGAGTAATATCTTTTATGATCATGCACCCTTGATGAGTGGTCTATTTTTGTTGAATCTCGATCGTAATGATACACGTGCTCATAATATTCAAGCCAAAAGATGCAAAGTTAGTAATGATAGTGCAACTTATTTGTGGCACTACCGTTTAGGTCATATTGGTGTAAAGCGCATGAAGAAACTCCATGCTGATGGGCTTTTGGAATCAATTGATTATGACTCACTTGATGCTTGCGAACCATGCCTCATGGGCAAGATGACTAAGACTCCATTCTCCGGAACAATGGAGCGAGCCACTGACTTATTGGAAATAATACATACCGATGTATGCGGTCCAATGAGTGTTGAGGCTCACGGCGGGTATCATTATTTTCTGACCTTCACAGATGATTTGAGCAAATATGGGTATATCTACTTAATGAAACATAAGTCTAAAACATTTGAAAAGTTCAAATAATTTCAGAGTGAAGTGGAAAATCATTGTAACAAGAAAATAAAGTTTCTATGATCTGACCGTGGAGGCGAATATTTGAGTTATGAGTTTGGTCTTCATTTGAAACAATGTGGAATAGTTTCACAACTCACGCCGCCTGGAACACCAAAGTGTAATGGTGTGTCCGAACATCGTAACCATACTTTATTAGATATGATGCGATCTATGATGTCTCTTACTGATTTACCGCTATTGTTTTGGGGTTATGCTTTAGAGACAGCTGCATTCACGTTAAATAGGGCAAAACAATAGCGGTAAATCAGTGTGCAACCAGAAGGTTTTGTCGATCCAAAAGGTGCTAACAAAGTGTGCAAGCTCCAGTGATCCATTTATGGACTGGTGCAAGCCTCTCGGAGTTGGAATATACGCTTTGATAATGTGATCAAAGCATATGGTTTTATACAGGCTTTTGGAGAAGCCTGTATTTACAAGAAAGTGAGTGGGAGCTCTGTAGCATTTCTAATATTATATGTGGATGCCATATTATTGATTGTAAATAATACAAAATTTCTGGATAGCATAAAAGGATACTTGAATAATAATTTTTTTTATGAAAGACCTTGGTGAAGCTGCTTATATATCGGGCATCAAGATCTATAGAGATAGATCAAGGTGCTTAATTGGACTTTCACAAAGCACATACCTTGATAAAGTTTTGAAGAAGTTCAAAATGGATCAGTTAAAGAAAGGGTTCTTGCCCGTGTTACAAGGTGTGAAGTTGAGTCAGACTTGATGCCCGACCACTGCAAAAGATTGAGAGAAAATGAAAGTCATTCCCTATGTCTCAGCCATAGGTTCTATCATGTATGCAATGTTGTGTACCAGACCTGATGTGTGCCTTGCTATAAGTTTAGCAGGGAGGTACCAAAGTAATCCAGGAGTGGATCACTGGATGACGGTCAAGAACATCCTGAAATACCTAAAAAGGACTAAGGATATGTTTCTCATTTATGGAGGTGACAAAGAGCTTGTCGTAAATGGTTATGTTGATGCAAGCTTTGACACTGATCCGAATGACTCTAAGTTGCAAACCAGATATGTATTTATATTGAATGGTGGAGCTGTCAGTTGGTGCAGTTCCAAGCAGAGCATCATGGAAGGATCTACGTGTGAAGCGGAGTACATAGCTGCTTCAGAAGCAGCAAATGAAGGAGTCTGGATGAAGGAATTCATATCCGATCTAGGTGTAATACCTAGTCCATTGGGTCCAATGAAAATCTTTTGTGACAATACTGGAGCAATTGCCTTGGCGAAGGAATCCAGATTTCACAAAAGAACCAAATACATCAAGAGACGCTTCAACTCCATCCGCCATCAAGTCAAGGAGGGAGACATAGAGATTTGCAAGATACATACAAATCTGAATGTTGTAGACCCGTTTACTAAGCCTCTTCCACGAGCAAAACATGATCAGCACCAAGACTCCATGGGTGTTAGAATCATTACTATGTAATCTAGATTATTGACTCTAGTGCAAGTGGGAGACTGAAGGAAATATGCCCTAGAGGCAATAATAAAGTTGTTATTTATATTTCCTTATATCATGATAAATGTTTATTACGCATGCTAGAATTTTATTAACTGGAAACTTAGTACATGTGTGAATACATAGACAAAACAAAGTGTCCCTAGTATGCCTCTACTTGACTAGCTCATTAATCAAATATGGTTATGTTTCCTGACCATAGACATGTGTTGTCATTTGATGAATAGGATCACATCATTAGAGAATGATGTGATGGACAAGACCCATCCGTTAGCTTAGCATAATGTTCGTTAAGTTTTATTGCTATTGCTTTCTTCATAACTTATACAGGTTCCTCTAACTATGAGATTATGCAACTCCCGAATACTGGAGGAACACCTTGTGTGCTATCAAACATCACAACATAACTGGGTAATTATAAAGATGCTCTACAGGTGTCTCCGAAGGTGTTTGTTGGGTTGGCATGGATCAAGATTAGGATTTGTCACTCCGTGTATCGGAGAGGTATCTCCGGGCCCTCTCGGTAATGCTCATCACTATAAGCCTTGCAAGCAATGTGACTAATGAGTTAGTTACGGGATGATGCATTACGGAACGAGTAAAGATACTTGCCAGTAACGAGATTGAACTAGGTATGAAGGTATCGTCTATCAAATCTCGGGCAAGTAACACACCGATGACAAAGGGAACAACATATGTTGTTGTGTGGTTTGACCGATAAAGATCTTCGTAGAATATGTAGGACCAATATAAGAATCCAGGTTCCGCTATTGTTTATTGATCAGAGATGTGTCTCGATCATGTCTACATAGTTCTCGAACCCGTAGTCTCTGCACGCTTAGTGTTTGATGCCGATTTGTATTATAAGTTATGTGTTTTGGTGACCGAAGTTTGTTCAGAATCCCAGATGAGATCATGGACATGACGAGGAGTCTCGAAATGGTCGAGAGGTAAAGATTCATATATTGTAAGGTTACATTTGGACACCGGAATGGTTTCGGGAAGTTTCAGAGTACCGGGAGGTTACCGGAACCCCCCTCTGGAAAGTAATGGGCCAACATTGGCCTTAGTGGAGGAGAGAGGGCCGACCATAGGAGGTGGTGCGCGCCTCCCCTTGCCAATCCGAACTGGACAAGGGGTGGGGGTGGCACCCCCCTTTCCCTCTCCTACTCCCTCTCTCTTTCCGCCTTTGTTACTCCGGAAAAAGGAAAAAAGGTGTGTGTGTGTGTGGGGGGGGGGAATCCTACTAGCTTTGGAGTCCTAGTAGGACTCCCCCCTCCATGGAGCGCCCCCTGGCCGCCGGCTGTTGGGCAACGCGGTAATTTCAAAAAAAAAAACTACGATCACGCAAGATCTATCTATGTGTTGCATAGCAACAAGAGGGGAGAGTGTGTCCACGTACCCTCGTAGACTGAAAGCGGAAGCATTATGACAACGCGGTTGATGTAGTCGTACGTCTTCACGATCCGACTGATCTTAGCATCGAATGTATGGGACCTCGGCGATCAGGACACGTAAGCTCGGGGACGTCCCTCGTACTCTTGATCCAGTTGAGGCCGAGGGAGAGTTTCGTCAGCACGACGACGTGGTGACGGTGATGATGAAGTTACCGACGCAGGGCTTCGCCTAAGCACTACGACGATATGACCGAGGTGGAAATCTGTGGAGGGGGGCACCGCACACAACTAAAAGATCAACTTGGTCAACTTGTGTGTCTATGGGGTGCCCCCCTCCCACGTATATAAATGAGGAAGGGAGGAGGAGGCCGGACAAGGTGTGGCGCGCCCAAGGGAGGAGTCCTACTTGGACTCCTAGTCCAAGTAGGATTCGCCCCCTCCTTTTCCTTTCTTCTACCGGAGGGAAAGGTAAGGGAGTGTTGGGGATATAACTACTGAGTATAAACCGCCCAGGAGAGGCCGGTTCACCCTCAACTATATTGAAGCCCATGAAGACCTCGAAGATGGTGCTTTACTGATGAAGCTTAGAGGCCCAGAGCCCAAAGGAGGATTAGGCCCATAGTTGTAAACCACCATAGTTGTATAACTTGTATTGTAAGTTAGGAAGGCAGAGACCGAGCCGGACACTTGTATGAGCCGGCCTCGGGACTCCGTAAACTGGCCGGGCGTCAACCTGTGTATATATAGGGACGACCCGGCGGCGGTTCAGGGACAAGAAACAACAACTCGAGACTCGGGCAAATCGTATTTGCTCCCTGGTCATCGAAACCCAATCAATTCCATCACAACTAGACATAGGCTTTTACCTTCATCGTAAGGGGATGAACTAGTATAAAACTCCCATGTCCTTTATCCGGTTTAACCCCTTTAAGCTAACCCGTTGCGATGGCTCCACGACTAAGTCCTTTCATGAGGACATCTGATGTGATAATTCCACGACAGTTGGCGCCCACCGTGGGGCTATCGCACGATGGTTTTGAGTTCTTGAATGGCAGCTTTGAAGGACTCAAAGGATACGCGGTTGGCCGGATGACCAAGAGTCGTCGCGGCAAGCTCTACATCGACGATGCAGGCTGGGGCCCCGAGGCCGGCTCAATCGAGTACGGGTACCGGGTCCCCTTCAGAGGAATTCACGTCTTCATCGGCAATATCGGCGAACCGGGCCCTGAGCCAGACATCTGCACCGACCTCGTCGAGACGGCTCAGCGTGTGAGTCCCGCCCGGATTCAGCCTGCCATGAAGCGTGCGTTCGTAGGATGTGTCCATGGGATCGGATCTGAACCGGTGTCTGAAGGTGAGACGACCGTTTATTCCGATGGCGAGTCATCCACCGGTGAAACCGAGTCCCTATTCAAAGTTCATGACGGAGTGTTCGAAGGATATTCCGATGGCACTAGTATTCCGGAATTTCTTGAACCGCCAAACCGAGTCGCAATCTTCATGGCTGGTACACAGCCAACCTTTGAAAATTCTACTGCGGCGGCATTGGGTTCCGGACTAGCAGCTAGGGCAGGAGGCCCCGCACGCCGGCCGGCTCAAGTTCTGTCCGGTTTGTTGGATGCCTGGACGATGTTATTGTCCACAACAGTTACCGTAGAGACTCAAGATCGGCATAACGCAGAGGTTGCTAAACTACGGGATCAGATAACTCAGGCCAAGGAGGACTTGGCGGCTGAGGAGACCAGGATGGCTGAGGAACGGGCCGCTTTAGATGCCCAGGCGTAGAGGATTCAGGCCGACAATTATTGACTTTTGCTAGATCAGAACGCTTCGAATGAGGTATTAAGGAGGAGACATCAGTCTTGCTTGCCGGCGGATTACAATGCAATGAACCTCTTCAGTATGCCAGGGGCCGAAACTAGCAACCCGGCAGCAGTAAACCGGACTATCGTGCCAAGGACCGGAGCGCCGGATCAACCTCAGGTGATGGGTCCACCCCAACGATCAGACAACCCGCCACGGTATACAACACCCCCGCCGGGTCACTTCTCTACCCCTTTGGATAACATGATAGCAGCAGCATCCCGGCTGCAGCTATTCTGATGGAGGGTGAATCTCCAGCGGCGGTTGAGACATGGCGGGCCAGGGATCTTCTTCAGACTGCTAAGGTGCAGCAGCAAGCTTACTCATACAACCGAGACAGGATTCACACAACCCCCCGTCCGAGCAAAAGCTATAGCAGGCACATAGATGAACCAGAGGTGTCCAGCAGTGCGCTGCGCTGTAATGTCCCTCAAGGACCCAATCCGGCGCGCGGTGAGGTAAATGCTCATGACGTGGTGGATAATGGCAGAGCATGAAGGGAGGCTGGTTTGGGAGCACAATATGCGGGTCGTCATCAACCCGCCCCGGTTCAGCCAGCAGCGTCAATACACCGAGGCACCGGGCTTGCCTTCAGTTCCTGGGGAGTGCCGTGTCTCATTCTGGCTCTCCGTAATGTGCGACTGCCCAAGGATTTCAAGGGTCCACGTAAGGTGCCTAATTACACCGCTGATCAACCACCTGAGGCGTGGGTTGAAAGTTATGAGATGGCAATGGAGATGCTGGATGTGGATGAAGTGGCCTGTGCAAAATACTTCACGATGATGTTGGAAGGGACAGCCCGTACTTGGTTGAAGAACTTGCCAGCTAACTCCATCGAGTCATTGGACCAATTGAAGGCCCGGTTTATAGCAAATTTCAAGGATACATGCAAACAGCCTATGTCCATTGTGGATCTGGATGCTTGTGTTCAAGGAGAGAACGAGTCAACAACTCATTGGGTGCGCCGGGTTTCAGAAGTCTTGCACTCGTCAGACCGCATTAACGCTGGTGTCGGGGGTTGGGTACGACATATGCCAAAGGATGGCTTATCATGGTGGGAGCGAGTAGAACGTCGCCGGTGCCTGGAAGCGGGATGAGGCGAAGACATGCACGCCGGCGGAACTTACCCAGCTTCAGGGCTCTCCTAGGAGATAACACCCCTACTGCTGCTCTGCGGGGTCTCCGCAGGATCACTAAAGCAAAGTGACTACAATGGTGCTCCTGGAGCTGTTTCGGGAGGTAGGAGAGGGCAAGGCTAGCTCTCTCCTTCCTGGGCTATCTGGTCTATCTCTCTCTCTCTAGGTCCGAACCCTTTGCATGGGTGCCCTGGGGGGTTTATATAGGCCTACCCCCCGGGGGTACAGTAGTAATCCGGCTGGGCGCGAGTCCCAGCCGTCTGTCTCTCAGGCCGCCGTCCTTCCCGCCGGCTTCTGGGGCCCGCCGACTGGCGGGTCCCGTGAACAGGATTGATACTGTAGTGGCACTCCTAATGACGCAGGCTTGGTCATCGGGTCGTGGCGACAGTGCCGCCGTCTATCTGGCGATCACTGTCGCCATTCCCCATCTTATCTGATTAATGGCTCATGGGGCCTGGGAGGAGTCGGCCGACTCCAGGGAGGCCGACTCCCACGGGCCCGTCTTCAGGTTGCCCAGGCCGGCTTCGGCCCTCCCACTGACAGGCGGCCCCGCCACCTTCGGGTCATACAGGCCGGCGTCGTGGGCACAGTGCACTGCGTACCGTGGCTGAGGTCAGGGCAGGCATGGCAACAATGCCGTATCTCGCCGGAGATCTTCCAGCGGTACGGCTTACTGTAGCCATGCCGGTCCTCCGCAAGCAGGGGGGAACGGCCATGCCGTAACCATACCCCGCGTCGTACTTTGGGATAAGGGAGGAGTCTTGGGCCGACGCTCCACAGTCGGCCTCCCTGGAAGTCGCTAGCTTGGAGTCGGCTTATCTGGAAGTCACCGCCTGGGACTCGGCATATCTTGGAGTCGTTCCTGGGACTCGGCCTGAGGGGCGCGGCCGGCCCCGATGTCTTGAAATGTCCTGGGCCCCGGGTTAGCCTACCCGTGGCCCATTACTCCGACAGTAGTCCCCGAAGCTGGTGAAACCCTGCGGTCGCTGCATTGTGGGGCTTCAACAGCTTCAATCTTTAAAAGTGCAGACTCTGGGACTCGGCTGTCGCCTTCCCTTCGTCCGACTGTCGAAAGTCGGAACTTCGGTGGAGAGCCTTAGTTCGAAGGTCGTGGCGGGAAGCCAGGCGGCGTGCCTGATACACTTCCCCGCAGCCATCGGGGCGGTCCTATCGTGTGGCGCCACGTGGGGAGAACAGTCTGCCTGCCCACGCGCGCGACGGGACGGGCCGTCAGGCGGGGCCCGCCACTACCGTGCCTCGGCATACGGATGGATCCGCTGTGGCCGAGGACGGTTGATTTTCCCATGTTGTTACTGCACGCAGTAACTTCGTGGGTAAATCGTGGGGCGGCGTGGGGCATCGTGCGCAGTTAATCCCATGCCCGCCCCCTCGGCTTCTTAGCCTGCACGGCTATAAGTAGGCGGGGGGAAGCGGAGCGGCACGGCTTGCGCGCCTTTCTTCCCCGCTCCCCCGCCTTATCTTGCTTTCTCATCCTCCTTCCTCCGCCATCGAGCAGGAGCACCTCATTCCACGGTGATGAGCTCTTCCTCCGCCGCAGCCTCAGCCATGCGCTCCGGCGTATGGGACGGCTCGGAGGTAGAGGAAGAACACATCGAGTTCCTCCGCCAGACCCGCCGTCTCCCCAGCGCGGACCTCGTGCGCGCCCGCGCCGCGCCGGAGGGGGAAATCCGGCCGACGTCGGAAGAGGGCGAGCGGGTCATCTTCAGCTCGCACCTTATGCGCGGCCTGGGGCTGCCGGTGAGTGGCTTCTTCCGCTCATTCCTGGAGTTTCACAGCCTTCAGCCGCACCACCTCACACCGAACACGGTGGTGCTGCTCTCCGCCTTCGCCACCCTGTGCGAAGGTTTCCTCGGTGTTCTCCCCACCATCGAGCTATGGGGAGAATTCTTCTCTTCTTAGCTCGGCACGCACATCGCCGACGTGCCGGCCCAGTGCGGCGCCTTCATCGCGATGCGGTGCTCGACGGCCGACAACCCCTTTCCTCCCATCACGCTGATCAAGTCGGTGAAGATGTGGCAGCGCTCGTACTTCTACGTGAAGAACCTCGCCTCCGACGGCGACTGGGTCAACTTGCCACCTTACAGCGCCGCTCCCCTGACTGGGTGGCTCCCCAGCTGGTCCCACCGAGTCAAGACGCTGACTCCTGCTGGAGCCGCCGCCGTGGCGCGACTCCGAGTCTTGACGCAGTCGGAGGGGCTCGTCGGGGCCGACTTGCTGGCCGCCTTCGTGGCGCGCCGAGTTCTCCCGCTCCAAGGCCGGCCTCACCTGATCTGTCAGATGAGCGGCCTCCGAGACCCAAGTCGGATGAGCACCAAGGAGATGCCCCACAAGGAGGTGGTGAACATGGTAAATTACATCGCGCACTGCGAGTACTAAGAGGACTGGCAGTTCGGCAAGGAGCCGTACTCGCGCGTCAACCCTCCACCAGTGGTAAGTCGCGTCTCCCTGCTGTTTTATCTTTTTCCGCAGCCGACTCCGGCTTCTGACTCTTGTTAGCTTCTTCTGAACTAGAATCCTCTTATGCAGCCTGCCGCCGGCGCCACGAGGCAGCCCCGCGAGTATGTTCCCGACCGCGCGGAGAGCGACGTCGACGACCCCGACTTGGGGGCGGCGGCGATGGAAGCCGACGCCGAAGGCGGGGGAGGGGGGCAGAAGGCGACTTCAGGCCCTCGGCCACCTTCGCCGACTGGCCTGATGACGACGCCGAAGGCGAAGTCGCTCCGCGCCACCAGCTGAGGATCGGCCCGTCGGGCGCCGGCTCCTCCGCCGGCCAAGGCGGCGCGAAGAAGCGTCACGCCGGGCCGAGCGCGCCCGACGGCAAATTGAAGAAGTTCAAGGGGGACGCCGCCACGACCAGACGAGAGGAGGCGGCCGCGAAGGCCAACCGCTTCCGAAGGGAAGTGAGAAAGCCGCCGCTAGTATCCGCGTAAGTCTTTATGCTCTTTTGTTTTCCTCGTTGAATCTTGTCCGAGTCTTCGTTTATATACTCCCTCCATTCTTCTTCAGGGCCCCTCTTTCCCTTGAGAGAGTCGCCGTCCCCTCAGTCATGGGGTCGGCAGAGACGTCCGCCAATACTCGGCGGCCCGACCCTGCCACCGACCTCCGGGAGGCGACGGAGCGGAATGTGCGGGAGAAGCGCGAGGAGGAGGAGGCCGCGCGTTTGGAGAAGGTGGAGGCCGACAGGGCGGCCGCCTCCGCCCAGAGAAAGATGGATGATGCCGAAGCCGCCCTTGCGGCGAGACGGCGCGCTGAGGAGGCCGCGCGTCGCCGATCGGTGATGCCCGTCCCCCCACTATTGTCTGCACCACCGCCTCCGGAGTTCACGGGGCAGACCGGGGGAGCCGGCACCGAGAACCCCGTCGCAAAGAAGGAGAGCAGCGAGGCCTCCATGTCGGATGCTCTCGTGCCGCCGCCGCCGCCTCCACCGCCGTCTGGGAGGCCGCACGGCAAACAGCCGGTGGATTCGTTGGAGCCGCCGGCCATGGACGAGGCCGAAGCGCGGCTGCTTCTCTAGGTCGCCTTGCCGGTGCGTCGTCGGCTTGAGAGGGCGACCTCGGCTCCGCGACCTCGGGAGATCGCCGCTGCCAGCTCGGCGGCTCTAGACGCCGAGGCCACAAGTGCCGCGCCCACCGGGTGGGTGCGCGGAGGCGGCACCGGGCCGCTAAATCAATTGCTCCTGGAAGTCCAGGCGAAGTTGCGGGCCGAAGGCGACGCCCTTCAGGGCTGCACCAGAGCGCACCTGGCCGTGCGAACGGCCGTCCGATTAAGTTTCTTCTCCTTCTTGATTCTTGTTTTTCTCTGTCGGGGCGCGCCAGCGCACACACTAGGTGTAGTCCCCGAGTTCCGGGCCGGCTGCTGAGCAGGCGGTTCGGAACTCCCTCTGGCGAGTTCCAAACACTAACTTCATCTTCAATGACTTACTGCAGGAGTATCACAACCTCCGCGCCACTGCCTTCAACCGCAATGTTGAGGAGTTGAGCAAGCGGGCTGCCGACTTGTCGGAAAGCCGGAGTGAGTTCTTCTTCTTCGCGGGGGCGCGCTGGCGCACCCGCGGGCTGTAGTCCCCGAGATTCGGGCCGACTGCTGAGCAGTCGGGCCGGATCTTCCCGGCGATCTTCTTTGCTGACGACTGATTCGTTTTCTCTTTCGATTTTCAGGAGCCAACGCCGCTCTTCAGGAGCAGCTGGGCGAGGCCAATACCGCCCGTCGCGCCAAGGAGGAGGGGTGTGACAGGCTCGCCACGGAGCGCGACCTGCTGGCGGCGCAGCTGGCCGAGCAGAAGGAGATGCTCAAGAAGGCGCAGGACGAGGCCGAGAAGAAGGAAGCCGCTCTCCTGGCCGAGTTCGAGAGCGAGCGCTCCTCCTGGACTGACAGGGAGGCGATGCTGACCTCCGGCTTCCACGAGATCGAGGATATTGTGGATGGTACGTTTCTTTCGCTTCTTCGCGCTTCCGACTATGTGTCGGGCCGACTTCTGATTTTTCGACTTTCTTCTTTTTGTCTTGGCAGACTTCTTCCCTGGTCACTCGCAGGCGGTCCCTCTGGCCATCGAGGCTGCTCGTGAGGCGCGAAGGGCGAATGGTGAGGAGATCGCCGCCAATGCCCCCCGAACCGTTGATGAACAGCTCCTGAGCATTGAAGCCCGTCTTCGTCCGGTCCACCGGCAGATGCGCCGGCTTCAGCGTGCCGGCGCCCAGGCGGTTGCCGCTTTGTGGCCGGATATGCCGGCTCTGCGCACCGCCAGTCGGACCGCCGACTGGCTGGAAGTCGCTGCCGGCCGTCTTGAGGCCTGGAAGGGCTCCTCGGCCCGGGCCGGAGCGCGCCGGGCCTTGGAGTTCGTCAAGGCGTGGTATCCAGGGCTGGACCTGGACCGCCTGGCCGCGTTCCGGTCAGAAGCCCAGGCCGAACTAGAGGCCGTGGAAGGCGCCCTTATCGAGCGTGCGGCGGCCATCGCCGAGTACACGGACACCAGCGTCTTCGTGCCCGAGCGGGCTGAAGGCGGCGAGGAAGTGCCGGCAGAGTGGTTCGGGATGAACCCGGAGTATGGCGAGGACTCGGCGGAGGTGATCGACTCCAGCACCGAGGAGGAGGACGAGGCGGAGGCCGAAGGTGAGGCGGAGGTGCCAGAAGACGGAGCAGGCGGCCAGCCTCAGCTCGACCGCGCCTCCAGCAATGAGCCGCGTCAAGAGAAAACGACTGCCACCAGAGGCGATCAAACCGAGACCGCCCAGCCGACTGCCCCGCCACCTGACACCGCCGTCTCCTCCGATCCTCCGATCCCAGATGCTGCCTCCTTGGCTGCTTTTTCGCCTCTGTTTGTCTGTCTTAGTAATCTTTTGAAAACTTTGTTACATTCGAACAATTCCACCCGCGGGGTGTATCTTGAACTTCTATTTGAAGATTCGGCCAAGGGCCTATGTAAATATTAATCTGCTTTCCGTCTTTCCTTGCTTACTACTCTTTAGGCTTTTCCTTTTGCCGCCTTTCCTTAGTCGCTGCCTTGTCAGTCGAGCAGCCGCTCTGCGGACTGTCACTGGGTCAAGTGCTTGGCTACTTTGGGAAGGCAAGGACTTGGCCGTTTAGAGTTTCTTTAGCAAGTCGGATAGAAAGCGACATGCCGACTACCCAAGAGTCGGCCGTCCTTAATAGAGGCTAATAAGGACGGCGAGCCGGCTACTCATGAGTCGGCCTTCCGCTTCAGAAATGCTGGAGGCCGTCTTATGCTATGTTCGTGCTTTAGGTCCTTAGCCATTTTTCGCGTGGGTGCCCGTTCTTCCTCACTCCTGCCTGCCTCACAGTCGCTCTGCGAGCTGCGGCTTTGCCAGGAGGCGGATTGGGCACCGCACACTACTTGTCTGACTGCGGGAAGCTTCTCATAGCGCAAGGCGGCGAGTCCCCGGGCCGACTAGTCAGGCCCGGTGCCAAGCGGCTTGTAATGAAAGTAATGTACTTGGAGGCATAATTCTTATCGTACAGATAACAAAAAGGGCAGTCCCCGAGCTCGTCTCGGGGGGCCCAAAGTCTTAGTACTTTAATACAAAGGGGTAGTGTGATACATACTGCATCAACTGTAAAATCTTCGAAGAAGATTTGCATTCCACGGGCGCTCTGTCTCTTTGCCGGAATCGTCCCTCTTGCGCGCTCGGGGCTTCTGGGCGTCGATCAAATAGTAGGCGTCATTCCCTAGCACCTTGCTGATGATGAAGGGGCCTTCCCAAGGTGCCGACAGCTTGTGCTGGCCGGCTGTTCGTTGGATCAGCCGGAGCACAAGGTCGCCTTCTTGAAAGGATCTTGGCCTGACCTTCCTGTTGTAGTATCGACGCAGACTCTGCTGGTAGATGCTGGACCGGCTGAGTGCCAACAGCCGGCCCTCTTCCAGCAGATCGACGCCGTCTTGACGTGCTTCTTCTGCTTCTTCCTCGGTGTACATGGTGACTCGCGGGGAGTCGAACTCTATGTCCGTTGGGATGACGGCTTCGGCGCCATAGACGAGGAAGAATGGTGTGAAGCCGGTTGACTTGTTTGGAGTCGTGCGCAGACTCCAGAGGACGGCTGGCAGCTCCTCGAGCCAACAGCCGGCAGATCGCTCCAGCGGTACGACGAGTCGAGGCTTGATGCCGGATAAGATGAGGCCGTTTGCTCGCTCCACCTGGCCGTTTGACTGCGGGTGGGCAACGGACGCTAAGTCCAGTCGGATGCCCTGTGTCGCGCAGAAACGGGCCAAGGCGCCTTTGGCAAAATTCGTGCCATTGTCGGTGATGATGCTGTGTGGGATGCCGTACCGAGTTGTGATGTCAGCGATGAAGGTCACTGCAGTCGGACCATTCAATTTCTTGATGGGTTTCACCTCCACCCACTTGGTGAACTTGTCCACTGCGACAAGTAGGTGAGTCAAGCCACCTCGTGCCGTCTTGAATGGTCCCACCATGTCCAGGCCCCAAACTGCAAAGGGCCAGGCGATGGGGATAGTCTTGAGTGCGGAAGCCGGCTGAAGTGGCTTGGAACGAAAAATCTGGCACCCCTTGCACTTTTGGACTAACTCTTTGGCCTCTTCCAGAGCGGTTGGCCAGAAAAAACCGTGCCGGAAGGCTTTGGCGACGAGTGCCCTTGAGGCCGCGTGGTGACCGCACTCGCCTTCGTGGATGTCTCTGAGGATTGCCTGACCTTGTTCTGCTTCGACGCAGCATTGGAAGACGCCGGTAACGCTGCGCCTGACCAGCTCTCTGTTGACTATGGTGTAGGCTGCTGCTCGGCGTTGCACTTGCCGAGCCAAGATTTCGTCAGTTGGCAGCTCTCTGTTTACTAAGAATCTGAGGATGGGCTGGGCCCATGAAGGTGCTGCTATTTCTTCAACTGCCACTAGTGCGACTTGGATAAGGGCGGCCGGGCTGGGAGGCGGCGGGTTGGAGTCCGCAACCGCTTGCTGATTTGACAAAGTCCCGGGGCCGACTGGAGCAGTCCCCGGGTTGAGCTCTGGAGTCCTTGATCTTGCTACTGCAGTCCCCGGGCCGGGTTTGAAGTCCCCAGGCCGGCTTCGACTGTATGTTTCTTGGAGTTGGATCCGTCCTCCTCAGGCGGAGCCGGCACATAGATTGAATCTGATTCTGGTGACGGCTTGATAGAAGGCTTGAGGAGGCGCCGGAGGGCGACACCAGATGGTATTGCCTGGCGGGTGGAGCCGATTCGTGCCAAGGCGTCTGCTTGGTCGTTGTCGTTCCTTGGCACGTGGAGGAACTCGCACCCCTCGAAGTATCCGCTGAGTTGCTGGACGAGGAAACGGTAGCTCGCCATATTTGCGTCCTTGGCGTCCCAATCGCCAGATGATTGCTGGACCACCAAGTCAGAGTCGCCATAACACAGGATCCGGCGAATGCCGAGTTCTTTGGCAAGCCGGAGCCCGTGGATGAGCGCCTCGTACTCGGCCACGTTGTTGGAGGCGGCGAAGTGGATCTGTAGCGCATATCTGAGCTTGTCGCCCTTGGGGGAAGTGAGGACGACGCCGGCTCCCAGGCCGGTGCGCATCTTGGAGCCGTCGAAGTGCATCCGCCAATGGGTGGAGTCGGGCGCTGGCGGCAGATACTGGGTCTCGGCCCAGTCGACGAGGAAGTCGGCCAGTGCTTGTGACTTGATGGCGGTGCGGGGCTCGTAGTAGATGGTGTAGGGAGCCAGGTCGATGGCCCATTTGGCCACCCGGCCAGAAGCATCTCGGCTTCCAATGATCTCGGCCAGTGGAGCTGTGCAGACCACGGTGATTGGATGCTCCTGGAAGTAAGGCTTCAATTTCTTGGCGGCGAAATGCACGCCGTAGCACATCTTCTGGTAATGGGGGTAGTTCTGCTTGGAGGTCGACAGCACCTCGCTCAAGTAATATACCGGTCTCTGGACGGGTAGCGCCTTGCCTTCCTCCTTGCGCTCGACTACAATGACCGTGCTGACTACTCGGCTGGTGGCGGCAATGTATAGGAGCATGGGCTCTTTGGGAGTCGGAGCCGCCAGCACAGGGGGAGTAGTCAACATCTTCTTTAGCTGGAGAAAAGCCTCGTCCGCCTTGGGAGTCCACTCAAAGAAGGTCGTCTTCTTCATGAGCTGATACAAGGGGAGAGCCTTCTCGCCCAGTCGACTGATGAATCGGCTGATGGATGCCAAACAGCCGGTGAACTTCTGCACATCTAACAGTCGTCTGGGTGCCTCCATCCTCTCGATGGCCTTGATCTTTACTGGATTGCACTCTATGCCGCGTTCGGAGACCAGGAAACCGAGGAGCTGGCCGGCTGGTACTCCGAAAACGCACTTCTCCGGGTTGAGCTTGATCTGGAATCGGCGCAGATTCTCAAATGTTTCCTTGAGGTCCTCCAGCAAGGTTCCACGCTTCTCTGTCTTCACCACCACGTCATCCACATAGACGTGGGCATTTCTGCCGAGTTGCTTCAGGAGGCACTTCTGCATGCAACGCTGAAAGGTGGCGCCGGCGTTTCTCAAGCCGAACGTCATGGTCAGGTAGCAGAAGGCTCCAAACGGCGTGATGAAGGCGGTCTTCAGTCTGTCAGCCGGGTTCAGCTTGATCTGATGATATCCTGAATATGCATCTAGGAAACTCAACAGCTCGCATCCGGCTGTGGAGTCTATCACCTGATCAATTCTTGGCAGAGCAAATGGGTCCTTGGGGCAGGCTTTGTTGAGGCTCGTGTAATCAATGCACATCCGCCACTGCTTGTTCTTCTTCAGCACCAGTACTGGGTTTGCCAGCCACTCTGGAAAAAATACTTCCATGATGAAGCCGGCTGCAAGGAGCCGGGCTATTTCTTCTCCAACAACTCTTCTTTTTTCTTCTGACAGGCGGCGCAAGGGCTGCCTGACGGGCTTCACATCAGATCGGACGTGTAATTTGTGCTCGGCGAATTCCGTCGGGACACCAGGCATGTCCTTGGGGGACCATGCGAAGATGTCGCGATTCTCACGGAGGAAATCGACGAGCTCGCCTTCCTATTTGCTGTCAAGGCCTGTGCCCATGACAGCGTACCTCTCCGGGTGCTCCGGGTCCAACGGTATCTTCTTTGTTTCTCTGGCCGGCTTGAATGATCCTTCTGCTTCCGACTCCTTGGGGTCGGGCGATAACTCGGGCTGCTTGCCGGCCATCGCCACGACCCCATCAAGGAGCCGTTTCTCAGCTGCGATCACCAAGGACTCGGCCAGCCGACTACTTTCGGCCGCACAAGCGGACGACTTCCTGTAGTCGCTGGACACGGTTAGGATTCCCTTGGAACTCGACATCTTCATCTTGAGGTAGGCGTAGTGGGGGACCGCCATGAACTTGGCCAAGGCGGGTCGGCCAAGCAGTGCATGATATGGGCTCTCAAGGTCCACCACCTCAAACCAAATTGGCTCTCGACGGAAATGGTCCTTGTCTCCGAAGAGGACATCTACCAGGATCTTGCCGATTGGTGAGCAGGAAAGGCCAGGGACGATTCCGTGGAACATAGTCCGGCTGCTCTGAAGCTGCCTTCGCTTGATTCCTAATTTCTCCATTGTATCCTTGTACAGGATGTTGATACTGCTGCCTCCGTCTATCAGTACTTGCGAGAAGCGAGCGGCCCGCCTATCTATGGCGAGCGTGGCACCTAAGACCAAGGCGTAGGAGCCTGGACTCGGCATCACCTCTAGGTGATCAGCTCTGCTCCAACTGATAGGCTTCTCGGACCAATGCATGAGCTCCGGAGTGCTTGATGCAACCGCGTTTACTTCTTGCTACTGTTGGAGCCTGCTGCGCCGGTCATCCGCTACACTGGTGAACACCACATAGGCTCCGTGCTCCTCTGGGAACTCGTCTTGTATCGCGCCGACTGGCCTGACAGCCGGCTGCTGGGGCGGTGGTGGAGGAGGCGGCCCAGCAGGAGCGGGAGGGAGCAGGCCGTCCCCCTTGGCGATTCTGGTCAGCCAGTGGCATTCCCTGGTGGTGTGGTTTGACGGCTTCGCGCCGCTATGAAACTTGCAGGGACCATCTAGAGTCTGCTCGTAGGAGAAAGCCAGCAGCCAGTTGGACTTGCCGCCCTTCTACCGCTTCGCCGGAGGCGGTCCCTCCAGCTGCTGGTCCTCTGCCGTTGCCACTTGCCGACTGCTGGAAGTCGACTGCGGGGCTTTGCACTTCTGGTCATTCTGCTGTTGCCGCCGACTGGTGTCTCCGGCCGGAGTTCTTGGAGCCTGAGGGGCGACTTTACCAGTTGTGCTGACCCGAATCTCTGCCTTCATGGAGGAGTCGGCCGTGGCGTACTTGTCCGCTGTGATCAGCAGCTCGTCGAGGGTCTCTGGCTCGTCGCAGAGGAGCTTGTGCTTGAGGAGGGTGCCTTCTATGCACCCGGCGGTAAAGTACTCGATAGCCTGCACCTCGTGCACGCCCTCGCAGGAGTTCCGGAGTTCGCCCCATCGCGTGAGGTAGTCGCGAGTAGACTCGTCAGGGCCTTGCACGCACAAGGAGAGCTGGCGTGGCTTGGGAGGTCGCTTGTACGTGCTCGTGAAGTTGCGGACGAAAGCCTCGGTGAAGTCGACCCAGCTATTGATGCTGCGAGGCTTCAGACTGTTTAACCACGTCCGGGCCGAGCCCTGGAGCATGAGCGGGACGTATCTTACGGCAACACGCTTGTTGCCGTTCGCTATGTTGACGGCTGTGGAGTAGTCGATCAGCCAATCTTCCGGCTTCACGGTGCCGGTATATTTGGGCGTGTCTCGGGGGAGCGTGAACCCTTTGGGAAAGGGCTCGTCCCGGATGCGGGGTCCAAAGCAGGGGGGACCCAACTCGTCTTCTTCTTCCAGCGCCAGGGATCGGTGGAGTCGGTCGATCCGGTGGCGGGCGTCGTTCTCTCCGACTCCCTCTCGGCGGCCAAGGCGGTCGCCGAGAGTCGGATGTTCCACGGGCGGCGGGGAGACTTGTCTTTCTCTGCGAGGAGGGGGAGGTAAGTAGTCGTCCCGCCGTTCCACCGCTCTAGGGCGGCCGTCTTGGTCGCGCTCGATGGTGATGTGAGTCCGACTGCGGCTGGCAGCCGGCTCCTTGTCCTTCTTCCCACGGGCCCCGCCAGTCGGCGTTCGAGACGTCGCACCTTGGTCTCGGCGAGGCGGTGGGTCGTCGTTTTGGCGCTGCGGCGCCTCGGTGCGGCAGCCGGCATTATTCTGCGCGGCAGCCGCGTCGAGGAGCTGCTGAACTCGCTCCGTCATTATGCGCGGCGGCCTTCGAAGTTGTCGAGCTCGTCTGCCGCCGCCTGGGCAGCACGGATATTCTCTGCGGGCATGGCGTACATAGGGCGATCAGCCCCGAAGAGGTTGGCAATTGCCGCGCCGCGCTGTCGGACCGCGCCTAGGCGGCTAGGCCCGGTTGGAGCCGGCGAGCCGCCTACGGCGCGATCCATCTCTCGTTGGTAAGCTTCTGACAGGCGCCTCATGCTTGCCAGCTTCTTCGCGCCCTCGATGAGCTGAAGGCGGAGCGCCTCCAGCGTCCCGGCGTCGGCGTCTTCCGGAATCGGTGCTGTAAGGTCTCGCAGGGCCGCGTCTAACGGGTCATGCGCTCCTTCGCCGGAGCGCTCGCCGTGCTCGAGGACGAGGACCTCAGTGACGGTGCTTCCGCCGCCTCCCACGTACGAGAGCGGCTCGTCGTAGACAACCACGTTGGTGGGGAACGCGTCGAGTGACGCGGTGTCGGAGTCGACCAGCATCGGGTCGGTGGATCCTATGGACTCCAGGTCCGCGGCAGGCTCGCCGGTGACGTGGAGTTGGTCGATGAGGCCCGCGAGGAGGCTCTCGGGGCCACTCGCGCCTGCGTCGGGTGCAAGCTCGTCGGAGAGGCAAACCTCACCGACAAGATCGGCGAGGCAGCTAGCTGCACAGGCGATCTCAGCGCCACGTAGCGCGTCGACACAGACGCCGTCCGGCGTGCCGGGCTGGCTGTGCTCGCCAGGGAGGAACAGGGTTCCCGTCCAGTGCAGATCTCCGGATGACGGTGCACCTCGCCCCACGGTGGGCGCCAAATGTCGGGGGTTGGGTACGACATATGCCAAAGGATGGCTTATCATGGTGGGAGCGAGTAGAACGTCGTCGGTGCCTGGAAGCGGGATGAGGCGAAGACATGCACGCTGGCGGAACTTACCCAGCTTCAGGGCTCTCCTAAGAGATAACACCCCTACTGCTGCTCTGCGGGGTCTCCGCAGGATCACTAAAGCAAAGTGACTACAATGGTGCTCCTGGAGCTGTTTCGGGAGGTAGGAGAGGGCGAGGCTAGCTCTCTCCTTCCTGGGCTATCTGGTCTATCTCTCTCTTTCTCTCTAGGTCCGAACCCTTTGCATGGGTGCCCCGGGGGGTTTATATAGGCCTACCCCCCGGGGGTACAATAGTAATCCGGCTGGGCACGGGTCCCAACCGTCTGTCTCTCAGGCCGCCGTCCTTCCCGCCAGCTTCTGGGGCCCGCCGACTGGCGGGTCCCGCGAACAGGCTTGATACTGTAGCGGCACTCCTGATGACGCAGGCTTGGTCATCGGGTCGTGGCAACAGTGCCGTCATCTATCGGGCAATCACTGTCTCCATTCCCCATCTTATCTGATTAATGGCTCGTGGGGCCCGGGAGGAGTCGGCCGACTCCCACGGGCCCGTCTTCGGGTTGCCCAGGCCGGCTTTGGCCCTCCCACTGACAGGCGGCCCCGCCGCCTTCGGGTCGTACAGGCCGGCGTCGTGGGCATAGTGCACTGCATACCGTGGCTGAGGTCAGGGCAGGCATGGCAACAATGTCGTATCTCGCCGGAGATCTTCCAGCGGTACGGCTTACTGTAGCCATGCCGGCCCTCCGCAAGCAGGGGGGGGGGGGGAACGGCCATGCCATAACCATACCCCACGTCATACTTTGGGATAAGGGAGGAGTCTTGGGCCGACTCTCCACAGTCGGCCTCCCTGGAAGTCGCCAGCTTGGAGTCAGCTTATCTGGGAGTCGCCGCCTGGGACTCGGCATATCTTGGAGTCGTTCCTGGGACTCGGCCTGAGGGGCGCGGCCGGCCCCGATGTCTTGAAATGTCCTGGGCCCCGGGTTAGCCTACCCGTGGCCCATTACTCCGACAGCTGGCCAAGCAATCATAACACTGGAGCGTAATTGCCGGTTTAAGTCACTAAAGATGAAGTTGGGACGGCTCAAGCGCCACTGCAATGACATGGGAACCCTTATGGTAGCCTTGGTCAAATATGTCGATTCTGATAATACCAAGGATCCCGATTCTGATGAGGAGAAACCGAAGAAGGGAAAGAAGAACGGAGGTGCAAAGGGACAGCATCACAACCAAGGAAGCCATGGGAATAATGGTAAGCGCAAAGTAGATAATTCAGATTTTGTGGCTAACACTAATATGTAGCGTCGTAAAGGTAAACCGCCCCAGCGCGGTGGAGTTATGAATCTAGAACGACTGTTAAACCAGCCCTTCCCAAAGCCTGGGACCAAGGAGGTTCCAGCAACACATCTTAGGAAGGATTGTTTCATCATGAAGGAGTTCAAAAACTCTGATCTCTTCCGGTATGATTAGGGTCCGTCGGGCAGTTTAGGTCCAGGTTTTCATGGTGGCGGCGGTTCAAACTCTGGATTTCAGAATAATCAGGGCAACCAGAACAACCAAGGTGGCAATAATCAACAGAATAACCAGGGGAATCATCAACAATGCGGTTTTCAAAGTCACCCAAAGCAGTTGAATGGCGGGCAATATCATGTGTTCACTACTAGCTTGTGCAAATGCGATCAAAAGCTTCACAAGAGGGCAGTTAATGCTGTTGAACCGGCAGTGCCACGTTACTTGCGGTGGTCCGAGCAGCCCATTGTGTGGAGCAGAGAGGATCATCCGCCCCGGGTTGATAATCCGGGTCATCTGGCTTTGGTGGTGGCACCTCAGGTGGGAGGTTATAAGTTTACCAAGGTGCTGATGGATGGAGGGAGCAGTATCAACATCCTGTACTATGAGACCTTCCGTCGCATGGGGTTGACAGACAAGAGTCATAAACCGTCAAACACTATTTTTCATGGTGTAGTACCAGGTAAATCGGCATATCCTGTTGGCAAGATCGCTTTGGAGGTTGTGTTTGGAGATGAGCACGATTCCAGGTCTGAAACATTGACCTTTGAAGTGGTGAAAATCCAAAGCCCATATCATGCACTGTTTGGATGGCCGGCTTACGTGAAGTTCATGGCAAGGCCCTGCTATATTTATTTATAGCACAAAATGCTGGGTCATAAGGGGACCATCAACATTCACGGAAGTCGTAAGATCGCTTTGGATTGCGAGGAGGGTGATGCGGCATATGCTGAGTCGGTTTGTGCTACAGAGGAGCTGAAGTTCTATAAGGACAACATTGATCCGGCAGACATGACCCCTCTGAAGAAGCCCACCACTGAGCATGACCCAACCCTGAAGTTCAAACCGGCTGATGAGACTAAACTTGTTTTTCCTGGCGATTCATCCAAACAGTTTAGCATCAGCACCAATCTGGATCCGAAATAGGAAAGTGCGCTCATCGAGTTCATCCGTGAGAATCGGGACATTTTTGTATGGAAGCCTTCTGACATGCCAGGTGTACCGAGGGAACTCGCTGAGCACACTCTCAATATTGATCCCAAGTTTAAACCGGTCAAGCAGTTTCTTTGTCGCTTTAACAAGGAAAGACGCAAGGCTATTGGGGAGGAGGTAGCCCGGCTGTTGGCTACTGGTTTTATCGTCAAAGTGTTTCACCCTGAGTGGTTGGCTAATCCGGTGCTAGTACTTAAGAAAAACGGCACGTGGCGCATGTGTGTCGACTACACAGATTTGAACAAGGCTTGTCCAGCAGATCCTTTTGCTCTCCCGCGCATTGATCAGATCATTGATGCGACGGCGGGCTGTGAGCGTCTGAGTTTCTTGGATGCTTATTAAGGTTATCATCAGATTAAAATGGCAGTTAAGGACCAGGAGAAGAAGGCCTTCATCACTCCCTTTGGAGCCTTCTGCTAGTTTCTATGCCCTTTGGGCTCAAGAGTGCCCAGGCAACTTATCAGCGCTGTGTGTAAAATTGTCTTCACACTCAGATTGGGCGCAATGTTCATGCTTATGTGGATGACATTGTAGTAAAATCCAGGAAGAAGGAGACATTGATAGATGATCTCAAGGAGAACTTTGACAATCTTCGGGTTTATAAGATGATGCTTAATCCGGACAAGTGTGTTTTCAGTGTTCCGGCAGGCAAGCTCTTAGGTTTTCTGGTGTCCAACAGAGGCATTGAAGCTAATCCGGAAAAGATTAAGGCGATTACATCATTGGCTAAACTGGCCTGTATTAATGATGTTCAGTGTCTGGCAGGTCGAATTGCAACCCTTATCCAGTTTATTAGCCGCTTGGGAGAGAAGGAGATCCCTCTATATCATATGTTGAAGAAAACAGACACTTTTGTCTGGAGTGATGCGGCTGATGCGGTGCTTGAGGACTTGAAGCGGCAGTTAGCTGAACCGCCGGTCCTTACTGCCCCGGTTGACAAGGAGCCCTTGTTACTATACGTTGCTGCTAATGCCCATGCTGTCAGTGTGGCAATTGTGGTTGAGCGCAAGGAGGCTGGGAAGGAATATCCGGTTCAACGGCCGGTTTACTATATCAATTAAGTACTTATCGAGTCAGAGCAACGATATCCGCATTGGCAGAAGCTGGTATATGGGGTTTTTATGGCAAGTCGGAAGCTCAAGCAATACTTTCTAGGCCATCCCATCACAATGGTCAATTCTGCTCCTTTGGGCGATATAGTTCAGAACAGGGAGGCAACTGGCCGGGTTGCAAAGTGGGCAATTGATCTTGGTCCACATGGGTTGAAGTATATGCCTCGAACGACCATCAAATCTCAGGTGCTTGTTGACTTCATCAATGATTGGACCGAGTTGCAGGCACCAGAGGACAAACCGGATAACACATACTAGACTCTTCACTTTGATGGATCCAGGCAATTGGAAGGCTCGGGGGCTGGAGTTGTCCTTACTTCCCTTCGAGGTGATAAAATTCGTTATGTTCTCCGCTAAATGTTTCCTTGTACTAACAATGTAGCTGAGTACGAAGCGTTACTCCATGGTCTCCGTGTGGCCAAGGAATTGAATTTAAGCCGAGTATGATGCTTTGGAGACTCTGATCTGGTGGCCCAGCAAGTTTCTGGTACTTGGGATTCTAAGGATCAACTCATGGCGGCTTACAGACGCGAGGTGGATATTGTGGCGGGTCACTTTAAAGGTTATCAGGTTGAGCACATTGACCGGCGCAAAAACGAAGCAGTCGATGCTTTAAGCCGGCTGGGATCTCAGCGTAAACTGGTACCACCCAATACCTTTTTAGATATATGCATAACCCGTCTGTTAAGTTGCCTACAGAGGAGGATTTAGCTGTTCATCATACGGAGGCCCAATTGGTAGCCACTTTACATGTAATTACGGATTGGACAGTTCCATATTTGGCATATATGAACCGGGGAGAGCTGCCAGATGATGAGGTTCTAGCCAGACAGATAGTCTGGCGGTCCAAGTCCATGGTTATTCACAATGGCGAGTTACACCATTGCAGTGTTTCAGGCGTATTCCAACATTGTGTTTCTCCTGAAGAAGGACAAGAGATTCTACATGAAATCCATGAGGGGGATTGTGGTCACCATGACAGTTCAAAGTCCCTGGTGCTTAAAGCTTTTCATCATGGATTCTATTGGTTGACAGCTCATGCTGATGCTGAGGATCTGGGAAAGCAGTGTGATGCTTGTCAGAAGTTTTCACGCCGAGCTCATGTTCCGGCTCAAGAGCTACGGATGATTCCCATCACTTGGCCGTTTGCTACTTGAGGGCTTGATATGGTGGGACCTTTTAAGCGATCCAAGGATAAGAAGACCCACCTCTTGGTGGCGGTTGACAAGTTCATTAAATGGGTTGAAGGGGAGCCCATAAGCAAGTGTGACGCAGCTACGGCGGTTCAATTTATCAAAAAGATCATCTTCCGCTTTGGCTTTCCACACAGCATCATCATGGATAATGGCACAAACCTTTCTAAAGGTGAGATGGAGGACTTCTGTCAGAAAGAGCACATCCGGCTTGATATAGCATCCGTGGCTCACCCCCAATCTAATGGTCAAGCTGAGAGAGATAACCAAGAAATTTTAAAGGGTATCAAGCCCCGGTTCATGGTTCCTTTAAAGCGGACGCCAGGTTGTTGGGTGGAAGAATTACCTTCTGTGTTACGGAGCATCAACACCACTCCCAACAGATCAACGGGTTACACACCTTTCTTCATGGTTTACGGGGCAGAGGCGGTCCTCCCAAGCGATATCCGTCATGATTCGCCCCGGGTTGCTAATTATGTTGAAGCGGACAATGAGCAAGCACGCCAGGAGGCGTTGGACCTGTTAGATGAGAAGTGGGACATGGCTTTGGCTCATTCGGTGGTTTATCAGCAAGACCCGCGGCGTGATCACAGCCACCGGGTTAAAACAAGAACCTTTCAAGAAGGAGATTTGGTGCTCCGGCTCATCCAGGATCAGACCGATATGCACAAGTTATCCTCACCTTGGGAAGGGCCCTTTGTGGTCAGCAAGAATCTGCACAATGGATCATACTACCTCATTGACGTTTGAGACAACTCACGCAGTTCTGAGGAGGAGACCCGGCGACCGTGGAACATAGCTCTCCTTCGGCCTTACTACACCTGAGCTATAGGCTCTTCTTATGTACATATTTTGACAATGTATATATTATGATCAATATAATAAACTGGCATCCTTGCTATAAGCAGGGCCTCTGCCGTTTGTCTTCAATTATCTTTTGGTTACATGGGGGCTTCAGCTGACAAAGCGGAGTTCTGCCTGTTAAACCGGCTATGATGCCACAATACAGCTTGGGAGCTTCACACCCAAGGGGCCAAAGAGAGTTTGGATGATATGCACAGCTCAAACATAGGCACCCATTGAGCATAGCTCACACAAATTATTTGGGGGCTCTTTGTGCACTGCAACAAAGAGTTTGAAAGGACCTTTGTAATATGCTATCAAGCACGGCTTGGAAGCCTGGTGTATTCACCTAAAACCCCGGGTTAACCTGCCTTCATCCTTTACTTGTTCATCCTCTCTTTGGACTTCCTTCCCGCTAGTTGAACAGCCGGGGATCGGTGTGTGACAGGGAATTCGACCTTGGCAGGGGACGCACAATACTTAGAATTTTTCAGATGTTGACGCGATCAAAACACCCACTGGGCCAGCTGGCATGCAGCCGGTCGTGCGGCGAGTTGGGCGGGGAGGGTGCCGGATGGACTGATCCAGCCGCTTCTTCTTACCAGAGCTTTGCGTGCCAGTGCGTTCGACCTTTGGTTCTTCCCAGCTGGACAGCTAGAGCCGGTCTGTGGCTTGGTGCGAAGAGAGGTCCTTGGCGATTCAGACACGTCGAAATGGACTAAGGGAGATGGTGGGGTGCGGTCGAGCCGGCTAGCCCCTGAGCCAGACGCGCCTTGCCTGGATCCACTTGGTGAACTTATCAACGGCCACCAGCAGGTGCGTCATGTCGCCTCTGGCAGTTTTGAAGGGCCCCACCATGTCGAGCCCCCAGACGGCAAAGGGTCAAGTGACCAGGATGGTTTGGAGGACTGAGACTGGCTGGTGGATGCGTTTGCGGAAGCGTTGGCAGCCGTCGCACTTGAGGACCAGCTGCTCGGCGTCCTTCAGGGCTGTGGGCCAAAAGAAGCTGTGGCGGAAAGCCTTGTCCACCAGGGACCTCAAGGCGGCGTGGTGCCCGCACTCTCCCTGGTGGATGTAGAGGAGGATCTCTATCCCCCTGTATCGCTCCATGCATCGCTGGAACACGCCTGTCGCGCTGCGCTTGACGAGCTTGTGGTTGATGATGTTGTAGGCAGATGCCCGGCGCTGCACTTGGCGGGCCTCGGTTTCATCCATGGGGAGCGCTCTGCTCTCTAGGAAGGCGAGGATTGGTTGGGCCCAAGACAGACCCGTCACCATCGTGAAGATGACCACTTGGATGGGGTCCGGGGCGGTAGCCCCCGAGCTGGAACCGGCAGCTGCCAAGGCCTGCTTGGGGCCGGCAGCCCCCGAGATCGTGCCGGCAGCCCCCAAGGCCAGATTGACAGCCCCCAAGGCTAGGTCGGGGCCGGCGGCTGTTGAAGACAGGGCAGCATCCCCCGCGCTAAGGCCTCCGGGACGAAGATGGACTCAGAGTCAGGAGACGGCTTGATGGACGGCTTCCGCAGGTGTTCGAGGGAAACGCCAGGTGGGATCTCCTGCTGGGTAGACCCTATCTTGGCCAGCATGTCGGCAACCTCATTGTCCGCACGGGGGGGGGGGGGGGGCATGGAGGAACTTGCATCCGTCAAATCTGCCAGTGAGCTGCTGGACCAGGAAGCGGTAGGTGGCCATGTTGGTGTCTCGGGTGTCCCACTCACCGGAGACCTGTTGCACCACCAAGTCCGATTTGCCGTAGCAGAGGATGCGCCGGATGCCAATTTCTTTGGCCAACCGGAGGCTGTGACGAGCGCTTTGTACTTGGCAACATTGTTGGAGGCAATGAAGTGGATTTGAAAGTGCGTACTGCAACCGGTCGCCCTTGGGGGAAGACAACACGCTCCCAGCCCGAAGCGCATCTTGGAGCTGTCGAAATGCATGTGCCAGTGCATTGAGTCGGGTGCCCGCGGTAGGTACTAGGTCTTTGTCCAGTCAACGGGGAAGTCGGCCAGCACCTCGGACTTGATGGTGGTGCGAGGCTTCAGAGGATAGTGTGGCTGGCTAGCTCGATGGCCCACTTGGCCACCCGGCCGGAGGTATCTCGGCAGCCCATCATCTCACCGATGGGGGCCGTGCTCACCATGGTGGTGGTGTGCTCCTAGAAATACTGCTTTAGCTTCTTGGCGGTGAAGTACACGCCGTAGCACATCTTCTGGTCGTGGGGGTAGTTCTGCTTGGTGGCGAAGAGCACCTCGCTTAGATAGTACACCGGACGCTGGACCGGCTGAACCTTGCCCTCTTTCGGGTGCTCGACCACCAGCGCCATGCTGACGCCCGTGAGGTGGCAGGAATGTACAACAAAAGACGCTCCTTATCAGCTGACGCAACCAGGATGGGTGGGGTGGAGAGCATGCGCTTGAGGTCGCGGAAGGCCTCGTCCGCCTGGTCGTTCCACTCGAACACCGACATCTTCTTCATCAACTGATATAGGGGCAGGGCCCTCTCGCCCAACCGGCTGAGAAGCCAGCTGAGAGAGGCCAAGCAGTCGGTGAACTTTTGGACATCTCGCAGCCAAGCCGGCTTGCACATGCGCTCGATGGCCTTGATCTTCTCCGGATTGGCCTCAATGCCATGCTCTGAAACAAGGAATCCGAGTAGCTGGCCTGCTGGCATGCCGAACACATACTTCTTCAGGTTGATCTTGATCTGATACCGGCGCAGATTGGCGAAGGTTTCCTTGAGGCTAGGAGCATGAGGTGTTGCATGGTCTTCATCACGATGTCGTCAATATAGACATGCATGTTGCGGCCGAGTTGCTGCAGCAGGCACTTCTTCATGCAGCACTGGAAGGTGGTGCCTGCATTCTTGAAGCCAAACTACATGGTGATGTAGCAGTACGCCCCAAAGGGTGTGATGAAGGATGTATTGAGGACGTCAGTCGGGTCCAGCTTGATCCAGTGGTAGCCGGAGTAGGCGTCCAGAAAGGACAGGAGCTCACAGTCGGCTATGGAGTCGATCACTTGATCCATCCGCGGCAGGGCAAAAGGATCCTTGGGGCATGCCTTGTTCAGGCTAGTGTAGTCGATACACATGCGCCAGGTGTCGTTCTTCTTCGGGACGAGGACTAGATTGGCTAGCCACTCGGGGTGTAACACTCCATGATGAAGCCGTCTTTGAGCATCCGGGTGATCGCCTCACCAATGGTTCTTCGCTTCTCCTCGGAAAAGCGACATAGCGGCTGACGGACAGGCTTAGGGTCCTTGCGGACGTGAATTTTGTGCTCGGCGTACTCCCTTGGAACACCCGGCATGTACTTGGGGGACCATCCAAAGATATCTCGATTCTCACGGAGGAAGTCAACGAGCTTGCCTTCCTATTTGCTGCTGAGGTGGGTTCCCGCAATAATGTACTGGCTATAGTTGGGGCCAGCCGGGTCGAGTGGGACCTTCTTGGTATCCTTGGACGGCTAGAACGAGGCCTCTCCATCCGACTCCTTGGCCGGAGCCGGCATGGTCGGCCGCTCGCCAGCAACCGCCACGATCTGGTCGAGCTGGCGCCTCCCCTCAGCGATGACCAACGATTCGGCCAGCTTGGAGCCGGCTCGGACGCACACTAGGAATTTCTTGTAGTCATCAACGATGGTGATGAGGCCCTTGGGACCCGACATATTCAGCTTCAGGTAGGCGTAGTGGGGAACTGCCATGAACTTTGCTAGCGCGGGCCGGCCCAGCAACGCGTGGTAGGGGATGGCCAGGTCGACCACCTCGAACCCGATCGGGGAGCAGGACAGGCCCGGCACGATGTCGTGGAACACCGTCCGGTATGGCTCCAGCTGCCATGCCTCGATGCCGAGCTTGGTCATGGTGTCGCGGTAGAGGAAGTTGATGCTGCTGCAGCCATCGATGAGGATTTCTGAGAAGCGGCAGGTCCGCTTCTCAGCAACAATGGTGGGGTCGAGAATGAGAGCGTAGCCACCCGGTGTCGGCATGAAGGCCGGATGGTCCTCCCGGGTCCAGCTAAGCAAGCGATCCGACCAGTGCATGTACTGAGGCACGACCAGGACCATGGTGTTCACTTCCTGCTGAATCAGGCGCTCACTGTGCTTGTCGCCACCTTCGCTGGTGAAGACGATGTAGTAAGCGTTCGGGTTGGGGAAGGTGTCCTCACGCATAGTGCCAGCCGCCGGGTGCGGTGATACGTCTCCAATGTATCTATAATTTTTGATTGTTCCATGTTGTCATATTATCATTCTTGGATGTTTTACAATCATTTTATAGTCATTTTATATCATTTTTGGTACTAACCTATTGACATAGTGCCCAGTGATAGTTGCTGTTTTTTGCTTGTTTTTTACATCGCAGGAAATCAGTACCAAACGGAGTCCAAATGTAGCGAAACTTTTCGTGGATTTTTTCTGGACCAGAAGACACCGTATGGGCCAATAAAGTACTTGAGGGGTACTTCGAGGGGAGCACAACCCACTAGGGACCGCCCACCTCGGTGGCCTCCCGCACCACCTCTTTTCTCTATAAATACCCCAATATTTCAGAAACCATAGGGGAATTGACGAAAAATCAATTCCAGCCGCCGCAAGTTCCAGAAACACCAGATCCAATCTAGACACCATCACGGAGGGGTTCATCATGTCCATTGGTGCCTCTCTGATGATGCGTGAGTAGTTCCTTTTAGACCTATAGGTCCGTAGTTAGTATCTAGATGGCTTCCTATCTCTCTCTTGATTCTCAATACAATGGTCTATTGGAGATCCATATGATGCAAGTCTTTTTGCGATGTGTTTGTTGGGATCCGATGAACTTTGAGTTTATGATCAGATCTATGTTTTTATCCATGAAAGTTATTTGAGTCTTCTTTGATCTCTTATATGCATGATTGATTATAGCCTCGTATTTATTCTCCGATATTTGGGTTTTGTTTGGACAACTTGATCTATTTATATTGCAATGGAAAGAGGTGCTTTATGATGGGTTCGATCTTACGGTGCTTGATCCCAGTGATAGAAGGGGAAACGACATGCATGTATCCTTGCTATTAAGGATATCAAGATGGGGTCTATTTCTACATAAATAGATCTTGTTTACATCATGTCATCGTTCTTATTGCATTGCTCCATTTTTCCATGAACTTAATATTCTAGATGCATGCTCAATAGCGGTCGATGTGTGGAGTAATAGTAGTAGATGCAGGCAGGAGTCAGTCTACTAATCTTGGACGTGATGCCTATATAATGATCATTGCCTAGATGTCGTCATGATTATTTGAAGTTCTATCAATTGCCCAACAATAATTGTTTTCCCACTATTTGCTTTTTTTCTCGAGAGAAGCCACTAGTGAAACCTACGACCCATAGGTCTCTTCTTTAATATATTTGCCTTCGTGATCTATTTTATTTGCTTTTATTTTCAGATCTATTAAACCAAAAATACAAAAATACCTTTCTGCACTTTATTTTATTTGCGATCTATTTATCGTATCTATTACAACTTTATCACGTCTTCTTGCCAATTTGTGGCATCATTTGCCGAAAGGGATTGACAATCCCTTTAACACGCCGGGTTGCGAGTATTTGTTATTTGTGTGCAGGGGTTGTTTATGTTGTGTTGCTTGGTTCTCCTACTTGTTCGATAACCTTGGTCTCATCACTGATGGAAATACCTATCATCGCTGTGCTGCATCATCCATTCCTTTTTGGGGAAATAACAACGTAGTTCAAGCAGGCATCAAAAGGAATTTCTGGCACCATTGCCGGGGAGGATCACATCAAGATAGTCTCTCGTCAACACGCTTTCTGATGCCGTTGCCGGGGAGACATCATCAACATTAACCAGGTTCCTAATCACAAATCTCATCTCCTCGCAATTTACATTATTTGCCATTTGCCTCTCGTTTTCCTCTCCCCCACTTCACAATTTTTTTCCATTTTATTCGCCCTATTTTTCGTCCGCTGTTTTCTCGTCAAATCTGTTTTTGAGTGCAATCTTGTTGACCACTTTTTGTCGTTATGGATGGTTCTTCCTCTATTGCGTATACCCCTGAGAACAAGGTTCTTAACTTTAAACAAAGGGGAGGGGAGAATTTAAAAGATGCTTGGTATAGGATTTGCAATGCTCATAATAGATCTATCCCTAAGCAATCTATCATTGTCCTTCTTTGCTGTTTTTATGTGAGCATCACCACTAGGGATAGATTCATCCTAGATACGATTACCGGTGGAAATTTCTTGATGTGTCCTTCTCTTGATGCCTTTATTGCTTTGGGAAATTTAGTGGGTTCACCACCACTCATGATCAATGAAACATTTTTTATTCTTGAGCATGTTATGGAAAGACTAGATGCTATTGAAAAGAAAATGCTTACCCAAGAACATATTGAAAACTTGGATAAAAAGATGCAAAATTTTGCTACTAAAATTGGGTCAAAAGCGGGAGAAGTTTTTAAGTTGTTAAAAGAAAAGGGGACTATAATTCATGAAAGAATCAAAGAAAGCCTGACTAGGATTGATAAACTGGAAGAAATTTTTACTTATCTAAGTGCGACTTTTGCTTCCACCAAAACTCCCATAAATATTGGTAAGACTACTCAAGTTACTAAAAAAGGGTGCAACTTCTAGCAATAATAAAGGAGATCTTAAGATGATTAGTATCCATCCCAATTTTATTGAAGTTATAAGAGACCCTCCTTGCAAAAATGGGTTTTTCAATCTCGTGCCTAGAAGTATTGTCGTTGAGAATTTATATGCAAAATCCTTGAAAAATTCTAAGTGTTTGATCGAAGAGTTGGAGTCTAAAGATGACAAAACTTAGAACCTACGCGTTATGCCTAGTTAAGGGCATAAGACGATAGCGCTTGTTGGGAGGCAACCCAACTTGCATCTTTGTGCTTTTTGGTTTTCTTGCTGCTTTAAATAAAATACCAATTATGCCCCTGATTAGATGTGTTTTTGTGGTTTAAAATAGTGTTTGTGCCAAGCAAGGCCTTTGGGAGGATTTGGGTGAGAGTTGATTTGATCTTGCTGAAAAACAGAAACTTTTATTCTCATGAAATTATTTTTCATTTTTATCAGAAGAGCGATTTTGAGCTGATTCTTTCTGCAGAAGATTAATAAACTAATTATTCACGTCGTCCTAATTTTTAAGAAGTTTTGAAGTTACAGAAGTATTCCAAGTAGTCAGATTTCTACAGACTGTTCTGTTTTTTGACAGATTCTGTTTTCTTTGCGCTCTGTGCTTGTTTTGATGATTCTATGGTTTTTTTTGAAGAGATTTTGCCATAAAAAAGTTGGAATACAGTAGATATAATGCTAAAATAAAATATTAATGGGTTTGCAACAATACTTATTGTAGTGGTTTGCTTTCTTATACTAACGGATCTCACGAAGGTTTTGTTGAGTTTTGTGTGATTGAAGTTTTCAAGTTTTGGGTGATCTTATGATGGTTGAAGGAATAAGGATTAGCAAAAGGATAAGGTTGGGGATTCCCGAGGAACCCCAAGATAATATTCAAGAAGTAGCAAGCAACTAAGCTTGGGGATGCCCCCGAGTGGCATCCCCTCTTTCTTCTAACAATCATCGGTATTTTACTTGGAACTATATTTTTATTCGTCACATATTATGAGTTTTGCTTGGAGCGTATTTTATGATATGAGTCTTTTCTTGTTTTGCTTTGTGTTTTAAGTCTTGAATCCTTGCTGGACACACCTTTTTGAGAGAGCCAAAAAATTATGCTATGCTTCACTTAAATTTTTAGATCCTTGGAATTGCTCTAGTGCTTCACTTATATCTTTTTGAGCATGGTGTGCTTTGTTATTTTTGAAGAAATGCTCTCATGCTTCACTTAGATTTATTTGGGAGTTCGTAAGTTTTTTAATAAATTCTTTCTCGCTTCACTTAAATTATTTTTGAGAGAAAAGAAATATTATGCTCATGTTCTTCACTTAAATTTGTTTGAGCTTATCAAAAGCAACATATGAAAATAGTCCCGAAGTGATAGATATCCAAGGAGGATATAATAAAACCTTCCATGAAGATCATTGGACAAAATAAACTTGGTTCTTAGTAACGGTTTTGAGATATGACGATGTGATATGTGAGTCATGTTGATGAGTAATTATGCTTTAGTAAGAATATTGGTGTTAAGGTTTGTGATTCCCTATGCAAGCACAAAAGTCAATATTTATGCAATGAAATTACATCCTACTTATGGTGCATTATTTGGTGTTACTTATGCTTAATGCTTGGGTACGGGATATTTTGTTTCTTGGTTGGATGGCTTCTCAATCTTTTTGCTAGCCTTCATTTGCACTAAGTATGATCACAACCTATGCATCCAAAACCCTTTAAACTAGTTTTGCCATATGAGTCCACTATACCTACCTATATGCGGTATTTCAATGCCGTTCTAAGCAAATTTGCATGTGCCATCTCTACTTTTCAAAATAAATTTCTCTTTTGTGTTCTCATACTGCTCGTGAGGCGGTGAGGGGTGGCCGATGTTTTCCATGCTAGATGTGTTATTCTCACGATGAGTGTTTTTGCACTTGTCATTGCACGAGAGTACGACAAAGGTATTAGGGATGCCCAGTCCCAAAATGAAAAATGAATTTACTTTATGTTGTCAAATAATAAATTCCTTAGAAAGTGTTGGTATGGAGGGCACCCGTTGATACAGTTAGCCATGGAAAGTGAAAGTATTGTGGAAAAAGGAATAAACTTTATTTTCTGTTTGGGAACTGCCTTTGATGTATCTAGCATGGAAAGTATTGGAAACTCTAAGTCGTTTTCGTTGGTGGGAAAAGTATGCCTCCCAAAATGTTTTTATCTCTCAATTTTCGCTTTGAGCTCTTGCACCTCTACAAATCCCTACTTCCCTCTGCGAAGGGCCTTTCTTTTACTTTATGCAATTTTTATTTTGAATTTGAGTCTCCATCTTCTCTTATAAAGAACCAACTAAGGGGCACTATGATCGTATTTGAGCATTGGGTGTAGCTAATATTCGAGTGTGTTTCATGAATGGATCAATGATTGAGCATGATGGGCTAGGGATAACTTGCTTTAGTGTTGATATTTTGAAAGACATGGTTGCTTGTTGATATGCTTGAGTATTAAAGTCTTCATGTCAAAACTAGACTATTGCTTTGAACCATGTAAAAGTCCAAATATCCATGCTACAAAGAAAAGATCATGTGATGAACATGTTAGGCAGCATTCCACATCAAATATTCTGTTTTTATCATTTACCTACTCGAGGATGAGTAGGAATTAAGCTTGGGGATGCTGATATGTCTCCAACGTATCTATAATTTTTGATTGTTCCATGTTGTTATATTATCATTCTTGGATGTTTTACAATTATTTTATATCATTTTTTGGTACTAACCTATTGACATAGTGCCCAGTGTCAGTTGCTGTTTTCTGCTTGTTTTTTACATCGCAGGAAATCAATACCAAACAGAGTCCAAACACAGTGAAACTTTTTGTGGATTTTATTGGACCAGAAGACCCCGTATGGGCCAAGAAAGTACCTAAGGGGTGCTCCAAGGGAAGCACAACCCCCCAGGGTGCGCCTGGGGGCCCAGGCGCACCCAGGTGGGTTGTGCCCACCTCGGTGGGCTCCCACACCGCCTCTTTGCTCTAAAAATACCCCAATATTCCAGAAATCCTAGGGGAGTTGACGAAAAATCAATTCCAGCCGCCGCAAGTTCCAAAAACACCAGATCCAACCTAGACACCATCGCGGAGGGGTTCATCATGTCCATTGGTGCCTCTCCGATGATGCGTGAGTAGTTCTTTGTAGACCTATGTGTCTGTATTTAGTAGCTAGATGGCTTCCTCTCTCTCTCTTGATTCTCAATACAATGGTCTCTTGGAGATCCAGATGATGTAAGTCTTTTTGCGGTGTGTTCGTTGGGATCCGATGAACTTTGAGTTTATGATCAGATCTATGTTTTAATCCATGAATGTTATTTGAGTCTTCTTTGATCTCTTATATGCATGATTGATTATAGCCTCATATTTCTTCTCCAATATTTGGGTTTTGTTTGGCCAACTTGATCTATTTATCTTGCAATGGGAAGAGGTGCTTTGTGATGGGTTCAATCTTATGGTGCTTGATCCCAGTGATAGAAGGGGAAACGACACATATGTATCGTTGCTATTAAGGATAACAAGATGGGGTCTATTTATACATAAATAGATCTTGTCTACAACATGTCATTGTTCTTATTGCATTACTCCATTTTTCCATGAACTTAATACACTAGATGCATGCTGGATAGCGGTCAATGTGTGGAGTAATAGTAGTAGATGCAGGCAGAAGTCGGTCTACTAATCTTGGATGTGATGCCTATATAATGATCATTGCCTGGATATCGTCATGATTATTTGAAGTTCTCTCAATTGCCCAAGAGTAATTATTTTCCCACCGTTTGCTATTTTTCTCGAGAGAAGCCACTAGTGAAACCTATGGCCCCGGGGTCTCTTATTTAGTATATTTGCCTTCACAATCTATTTTATTTGCTTTTATTTTCAGATCTATTAAACCAAAAATACAGAAATACCTTGCTGCACTTTATTTTATTTGCGATCTATTTGTCCTATCTATTACAACTTTATCACGTCTTCTCGCCAATTTGTGGCATCGTTACCCGAAAGGGATTGACAACCCCTTTAACACGTCGGGTTGTGAGTATATGTTATTTGCGTGCAGGGGCTATTTATGTTGTGTTGCTTGGTTCTCCTACTGGTTTGATAACCTTGGTCTCATCACAGAGGGAAATACCTACAGTTGTTGTGCTGCATCATCCCTTCCTCTTTGGGGAAATACCTACGTAGTTCAAGCAGGCATCATACAGCAGCGGAGGGGGCGGAGGCGGCTGCCCGCACCTGATGCCAGAGGAGGGGCGGAGGGAGATCGCCGCTCATTAGGCGCCGAGCATTTGCGCATCGTCGGAGCGTGTGGATGGACGGCCTCGTGCCACTGTGGTGCTTGCAGGGAGCATCAAGCATCTACTCAAAACTCATGGCGGGTTGCCAGGCGGTCTTGTCGGTTTGCTGATGCCGGTCACCGCCCTGCTCGGCGGGAGGCGCCTGCTCGGCCGCAGCGACAAGGCAGTTGTCATAACAGGGAGCCGGCTACTCTCACTTGCGTTTGTTGCCAGGGTGGTTTTTCTACTAGCGGTTGTTCTCGCCAGCCGGCTTGGGGGCGGCGCCGTTAATGTCCACGACGACTTGGACCTTCATGGCGGCGGCCGTGGCGTACTTTTCCGCCTTGCCTTAAGCGCGACCATGGTGGTCGGCTCAGAGCACAGGAGGTTGTGCTTGAAAAAGGTTTCGTCTCGACACCCATCCATGAAGTATTGGATGGCCTGGACCTCGTGGACCCCCTCGCAGTTGTTCCAGAGCTCGGTCCAGCGCATGAGGTACTAGCGGCCGGTGATACGTCTGCAACGTATCTATAATTTTTGATTGTTCCATGCTATTATATTATCTGTTTTGGATGTTTTATATGCATTAATATGCCATTTTGTATTATTTTTGGGACTAACCTAACCAAGAGCCCAGTGCCAGTTTCTATTTTTTCCTTGTTTTTGAGCCTCGCAGAAAAGGAATATCAAACGGAGTCCAAACAGAATAAAACCTTCGCGATGATTTTTTTGGACCAGAAGGCACCCAGGAGACTTGGATACCAAGTCAGAAGAGCCACGAGGCGGCCAGAAGGGGGAGGGCGCGCCCAGGGGGGTAGGGTGCACCCCCTACCTTGTGGGCCCCTTGGTGACCCCCTGACATAGATCTTCCTCCTATATATTCACATATATTCCCAAACCACCAGAGACATCCACGAAAATACTTTTTCACCGCCGCAACCTTCTGTTACCGTGAGATCCCATCTAGGGGCCTTTTCGGCATCCTGTCGGAGGGGGATTCGATCACGGAGGGCTTCTACATCAACTCTATTGCCCTTCGATGAAGCGTGGGTAGTTTACCTCAGACGACGGGTCCATAGCTAGTAGCTAGATGGCTTCTTCTCTCTCTTTGATTCACAATACCATGTTCTCCTCGATGTTCTTGGAGATCTATCTGATGTAATCTTCTTTTGCGGTGTGTTTGTCGAGATCCGATGAACTGTGGATTTTTGATCAGTTTACCTATGAATATTATTTGAATCTTCTCTGAATTATTATATGCATGATTTGATATCTTTGTAATTCTCTTCGAACTATCTGTTTAGTTTGGCCAACTAGATTTGTTTTTCTTGCAATGGGAGAAGTGCTTAGCTTTGGGTTCAATCTTGCGGTGTCCTTTCCAAGTGACAGTAGGGGCAGCAAGGCACATATTGTATGTTGACATCGAGGATAAAAAGATGGGGTTTGCATCATATTGCTTGAGTTTATTCCTCTACATCATGTCGTCTTACTTAAAGCGTTACTCTGTTCTTCATGAACTTAATACTCTAGATGCAGGCAGGAGTCGGTCGATGTGTGGAGTAATAGTAGTAGATGCAGGAAGGAGTCGGTCTACTTGACACGGACGTGATGCCTATATTTCATAATCATTGCCTTGGATATCGTCATAACTTTGCGCTTTTGTATCAACTGCTCGACAGTAATTTGTTCACCCACCGTATTATTTGCCATCTTGAGAGAAGCCTCTAGTGAAATCTATGGCCCCCGGGTATATTTTCCATCATATTATTTTCTGATCTACTATTTTGCAATCTTTTACTTTCAGATCTATAAACCAAAAACCCAAAAATATTTTATCTTTTGTTTATCTATCTCTATCAAATCTCACTTTTGCAAGTGATCGTGAAGGGATTGACAACCCCTTTATCGCATTGGGTGCAATTTGTTTGATTGTTTGTGTAGGTATTGGTGACTTGTGTGTTGTCTCCTACTGGATTGATACCTATGTTCTTTAACAGAGGGAAATACTTATCTCTACTTTGCTGCATCACCCTTTCCTCTTCAAAGAAAAAACCAACGCAAGCTCAAGAAGTAGCAGGAAGAATTTCTGGTGCCGTTGCTGGGGACATCTACGCCAAGTCAAGAAATACCAAGTACCCATCATAAAACTCTAATATCTTGCATTATATTATTCTCCATTTGTCTCTTGCTTTCCTCTCCCCCACTTCTAAAATGATTTTCGAATATATTCGCCCTTTTCTTCGCCCTTCTTCCGTTCGTCTTTTCATTTGTTTTTTTGTTTGCCCATTTTCTAGATTGGTTTGTTTTCACTATGTCTGTGTCTGGGGAGATTATCATTGAAATGGATAGTAGTAATGATGAGGGAAACTTTGATAATTTTTCTAATATTAATCCTCATGAAGAATCTACTACCTTGCACACTAAAAAACTCTGCATAGGTAGCGGCAATATTATTGGAAAATGGGTTATTCAAGTTTTCTTTCCTTGTGTCGGTGCGTTACCCACATTAGGTTGATCTATTCTCCATAAAAATAATAGTCTTGCGGATGCTATATCTTTGCTTATAGTTGATCTCGAAAGACAATTTGTTCATATGCATGCATGCATACAAAGGAGTTTTCTAGAGTTTTCTAATATTGAGCATTCTTCTGTTAAGCGCGCCACCACTATATTTCTAGCCCATGAGTTTAGATTTATTATTAAATAAGCTAGTGAAATTTTTGCGCATTACAAAGTAGATGGTGGTCGTCCTCCCATAGAGGGGATTCTCTTTAACCAAGAAGAAATAATGCGTTTGCAATCTCTCGATCATGTTGCTCATAATGAAAATTTGAGAAAAAGGGTCCCCACTGATGTTTTAGTTGATAAAATTTCTGAACTTAGTGACAATTTTGCTATACAAAACAATGGATTGGGTTTCTCTCTTGGAAATAAGCTCGTGACTTTTTGCCAAAAGAACGCTTAGAATGATGAGTTGGTCATACAATATGAGGGTCCGAAGGAGGAATGTATTCCTCCCGAGCTTGATCTTAGGGATCCTTATCCCACTACATTTAGCCATTTTGACTACGTTTGATTACCACAAAGAAAACTTGCTGCTGAACAAAGGGAATACGAGATAAGATTTTGAGATTTGCCTTATTAGTACTACGACAATACCTAGATCTATTTGTGTTTTTATGCCTAGCTAAGGGCGTTAAACAATAGCGCTTGTTGGGAGGCAACCCAATTTTATTTTTGTTCTTTGCTTTTTGGTCCTGTTTTTAAATAAGTAAATCATCTAGCCTCTGGTTAGATGTGTTTTTGTGTTTTAATTAGTGTTTGTGCCAAGTAAGACCTTTGGGATGGCTTACGGTGATAGTTGTTTTGATCTTGCTGAAAAACAGAAACTTTTGTGCCCAGGAAAATAATTTTCATTTTGTACAGAAGCATGCTTTTGATTTGATTCTTTTTGCACAAGATTGGTACACAAATTGCCCAGGTTGTCCTAATGTTTCGGAATTTTTGGAGTTACAGAAGTATTCGAAGTTTCCAGATTTCTACAGATTGTTCTGTTTTTGACAGATTCTATTTTCTATGTGTTGTTTGCTTATTTTGATGAATCTGTGGGTAGCATCGGGGGCTATGAACCATCGAAAAGTTGGAATATAGTAGATATTAAACCAATATAAATAAAGAATGATTTCACAAAAGTACCCAAACTGGTGATTTATTTTCTTATAATAACAGATCTCATAAGATTTTCTGTTGAGTTCTGTGTTGTGAAGTTTTCATGTTTTGGGTAAGGATTTGATGGACTATGGAATAAGGAGTGGCAAGAGCCTAAGCTTGGGGATTCCCAAGGCACCCCAAGGTAATATTCAAGGACAACCAAGAGCCTAAGCTTGGGGATGCCCGAAAGGCATCCCCTCTTTCGTCTTTATCTATCGGTAACTTTACTTGAGGCTATATTTTTATTCACCACATGATATGTGTTTTGCTTGGAGCGTCTTGTATGATTTGAGTCTTTTCTTCTTAGTTTGCCACAATCATCCTTGCTATACACACCTTTTGAGAGGGACACGTATGAATCGTGATTTATTAGAATACTCTATGTGCTTCACTTATATCTTTTGAGCTAAGCAATTTTTCTCTGGTGCTTCTCTTATATCTTTTTATAGCACGAAGGTGGCCTTATTTTATCGAAATTATTTAGCTCTCATGCTTCACTTATATTATTTTGAGAGTTTCTCTAAACAACATGGTAATTTTCTTTGGTTATAAATTTAGTCCTAATATGATAGGCATCCAAGAGGGATATAATAAAAACTTTCATATAAAGTGCATTGAATACTATGAGAAGTTTGATTCCTTATTTTTTTGAGATATAAAGATGGTAATATTAGAGTCATGCTAGTGAGTAATTGTGGATTGTAGAAATACTTGTGTTGAAGTTTGTGATTCCCGTAGCATGCACGTATGGTGAACCGTTATGTGATGAAGTCAGAGCATGATTTATTTATTGATTGTCTTCCTTATAAGTGGCGGTCAGGGATGAGAGATGGTCTTTTCCTACCAATATATTCCCCTAGGAGCATGTGTGTAGTACTTTGTTTCGATGACTAATAGATTTTTGCAATAAGTATATGAGTTCTTTATGACTAATGTTGAGTCCATGGATTATACGCACTCTCACCCTTCCACCATTGCTAGCCTCTCTAGTACCACACAAATTTCGCCGATACCATACACCCACCATATACCTTCCTCAAAACAACCACCATACCTACCTATTATGGCATTTCCATAGCCATTTTGAGATATATTGCCATGCAACTTTCACCGTTCCGTTTTATTAGGACACGTTCCATCATTGTCATATGGCTTTGCATGATCATGTAGTTAACATTGTATTTGTGGCAAAGCCACCTTTCATAATTCTTTCATACATGTCACTCTTGAGTCATTGCACATCCCGGTACACCGCCGGAGGTATTCATATAGAGTCATATTTTTGTTCTAAGTATCGAGTTGTAATTTTTGAGTTGTAAGTAAATAAAATTGTGATTATCGTCATTATTAGAGCATTGTCCCATGTGAGGAAAGGATGATGGAAGCTATGATTCTCTCACAAGTTGGGATGAGTCTCCGGACTTTATGAAAAATAAAAGAGGCCAAAGAAGCCCAAATAAAAAAAGGCCAAAGAAGCCCACCAAAAATGAGAGAAAAGAGAGAAGGGACAATGTTACTATCCTTTTTCCACTCTTGTGCTTCAAAGTAGCACCATGATTCTTCATGATAGAGAGTCTCCTATATTTTCACTTTCATATACTAGTGGGAAATTTTCATAATAGAACTTGGCTTGTATATTCCAATGATAGGTTTCCTCAAATTTCCATGGGTCTTCATGAGCAAGTGAGTTGGATCAAACCCACTTAGTTTCTTTTTGAGCTTTCATACACTTATAGCTCTAGTGCATCCGTTGCATGGCAATCCCTACTCATCACATTGATATTTATTGATGGGCATCTCCATAGCCCATTGACACGCCCATTGACATGCCTAGTTGATGTGAGACTATTTCCTTCTTTTTTTCTTCTCCACAACCACCACATTCTATTCCACCTATAGTGTTATGTCCATGGCTCATGCTAATGTATTGCGTGAAAGTTGAAAAGGTTTGAGCACATCAAAAGTATGAAACAATTGCTTGGCTTGTCATCAGGGTTGTGCATGATTTGAATATTTTGTGTGATGAAGATGGAGCATAGCCAGACTATATGATTTTTTAGGAATAGCTTTCTTTGGCCATGTTATTTTGAGAAGACATGATTGCTTTATTAGTATGCTTGAAGTATTATTGTTTTTATGTCAATATTAAACTGTTGTTTTGAATCTTATGGATGTGAACATTCATGCCACAATAAAGAAAATTACATGGATAAATATGTTAGGTAGCATTCCACATCAAAAATTCTGTTTTTACCATTTACCTACTCGAGGACGAGCAGGAATTAAGCTTGGGGATGCTTGATTCGTCTCCAACGTATCTACAATTTTTGATTGTTCCATGCTATTATATTATCTGTTTTGGATGTTTTATATGCATTAATATGCTATATCATATTATTTTTGGGACTAACCTGTTAACCAAGAGCCCAGTGCTAGTTTCTGTTTTTTCCTCGTTTTTGAGCCTCGTAGAAAAGGAATACCAAACGGAGTCCAAATGGAATAAAACCTTCGCGGTGATTTTTCTTGGACCAAAAGACACCCAGGAGACTTGGAGACCAAGTCAGAAGAGCCACGAGGCGGCGACAAGGGGGGAAGGCGTGCCCCCTACCTTGTGGGCCTCTCGGTGACCCCCTGACATAGATCTTCCGCCTATATATTCACATATATTCCCAAACCACCAGAGGCATCTACGAAAACAATTTCCACCGCCGCAACCTTCTATTCCCGTGAGATCCCATCTAGGGGCCTTTTCCAGCATCCAGCCGGAGGGGGATTCGATCACGGAGGGCTTCTACATCAACTCTATTGCCCTTCCGATGAAGTGTGAGTAGTTTACCTTAGACTTACGGGTCCATAGCTAGTAGCTAGATGGCTTCTTCTCTCTCTTTGATTCTCAATACCATATTCTCCTGAATGTTCTTGGAGATATATCTGATGTAATCTTATTTTGCGGTGTGTTTGTCGAGATCCGATGAATTGTGGATTTACGATCAGTTTATCTATGAATTCTTATATGCATGCCTTGATATCTTTGTAATTTTCTTCGAACTATTGGTTTAGTTTGGCAAACTAGATTGGTTTTTTTTTGCAATGGGAGAAGTGATTAGCTTTGGGTTTAATCTTGCGGTGTCCTTTCCCAGTGACAGTAGGGGCAGCAAGGTACGTATTGTATTGTTGCCATCAAGGATAAAATGATGGGGTTTACATCATATTGCTTGAGTTTATTCCTCTACATCATGTCATCTTACTTAAAGCGTTACTCTATTTTTCATGAACTTAATACTCTAGATGTAGGCAGGAGCAGTCGATGTGTGGAGTAATAGTAGTAGATGCAGGCAGGAGTCGGTCTACTTAACACGGACGTGATGCCTATATTTCATAATCATTGCCTTGGATATCTTCATAACTTTGTGCTTTTCTATCAATTGCTCAACAGTAATTTGTTCACCCATCGTATTATTTGCCATCTTGAGAGAAGCCTCTAGTGAAACCTATGGCCCCCGGGTCTATTTTCCATCATATTAGTTTCTGATCTACTATTTTGCAATCTTTTACTTTTAGATCTATAAACCAAAAACCCAAAAAGATGTTATCTTTTGTTTAACTATCTCTATCAGATCTCACTTTTGCAAGTGACCATGAAGGGATTGACAACCCCTTTATCACGTTGGGTGCAAGTTGTTTGATTGTTTGTGTAGGTATAGGTGGCTTGTGTGTTGTCTCCTACTGGATAGATACCTTGGTTCCCTAACTGAGGGAAATACTTATCTCTACTTTGCTGCATCACCCTTTCCTCTTCAAGGGAAAAACCAATGCAAGCTCAAGAAGTAGCAGCTGGTCTCCTCCGGCCCCTGGATGCACATGGCGAGCTGGCAAAGTCGGCCGAGCCGCTTGTAGGTGCTGGTGAAGTTGCGCACAAAAGTCTACTCGAAGTCGAGCCAGGAGTTCATACTGCCAGCCAGCAGGCTGTTCAGCCACGTCCAGGCTGAGCCCTGCAGCATGAGGAGGGAGTAGCGCATGGCCACGCGCCGATTGACGCGCATGATGCCGACAATGGTGGTGTAGTCAGTGAGCCAGTCCTCCGGCTTGGCAGTCCCATTATACTTGGGGGTGTCGCGAGGAAGCATGGACCCTTTGGTGAAGGGCTCATCGCGGATGCGCGGGCCGAAATAGCTTGGGCCGACTGCGTCGTTTTCCTCCAGCTGGAGGGAGAGGGCCAACTGCTCGATGTGGTGGAGAGCATCGTCGTTGTTGATGTCGCACGGGCCTAGCCGGCTGGCGACCGGACCGCGGGGAGCCGGACCGGCCGAAGCCGGCGGGTGTGATAGTTGGATGGCGGGGGAAGGTCCTGCCAATGTCGAACGTCCAGAGTTGGCCCGTCGCCCTGGCTGTCGCCTACCGTGACAGTGTAGTCACGCCGAGTTCGGCCACTCTGGGTCCTCCAGGATTGGGCTTTGCTAGGACGCGGAGAAGACGCATGCTGGGCGTCCCGGGGGTCAGGGTCTTGGGAGCAGCGAGAGCCGGATGCCGCAGGTGCCTCAAGGCGCTTCTGTTGCTCCTTCGCAACAGCGAGAAGCTTGCTAATGCGGTGCCACCTCCGTGGCATGCATGTTCTTGATGGGGGTGTCATAGATGGGTGGGACCATGCCCAGCGTGCGACTGAGGGCTGCACCCTGGACACGCACCTCGGCGACCCGGCTAGGCACGATCGCGTCCGGCATGAAGCCGTAGGCGGCGTCGTGCTCCCGCTGAGCGGACTCCAGTCGGTGCTGCATAGTAGCAAGCGCCATGGCCTCGTCCAGCGGGCACACGCATTTGTCGTTGAGCCGGGCCCTGGCCAGGGTAGCGTTGGAATCGGTGGCGATGGGGATGCTGAGGTTCTGTAGCATCTCGCGCAGCGGATTGGTCTGGTTGGCGCAAGCCGCTGTGATCGTGGCGGCGACGGCCTTGGCTGTGCTGCTAGACGAAGAAGAGGTAGAGCCGGTGGTCAGCACCTCCACACGGGTGCAGAGATCTGCCATGTCGCTGGAGACGGTGCAGTCAACAGGAACGATGGAGTCAGTGACGCTGAGCACCCCTCTAGGGTACTCATCGAGGGTGAGCACGACGAAGACGCGCAACGCACCGAGGGGGTGACAGAAGTGGCGGGAAGGCCGACCGGGGCCGCAAGGAGCATGAGGACCAGGCCATGCACAATGCGCTCGCGAGAGTCAGTGAATGGCCTCTTCTGGAACTTGACTCCGGCCGACATTGCGAGCAGCCCCACGGTGGGCGCCAACTGTCGTGGTGATCTCACGGCAGATGCCATGGGATGGCTAAAAGTGGGGGGTTACATGAGGATGCCGGTGGGTTCCAGAGGCAGGGTTGGCACGCGCTGGTGTGTGACACGAGAGTATCTAGGTTCGGGGCCCTCTGTGGGAGGTAACACGCCTAGTCCTCCCGAATGGATGATATGCACCGGGTCACAGAGTTGCTCCTGGAGCTGTTTGGGTGGAGGAGAAAGAGCGAACTGGTCCTCTACCCTGCCTCGTATATGTGTGTGGATTCTCCTGATCTCAACCCCTCTGTATGGAGGGGCACCAGGGGGTCTTATAGGCTGCCCCTGGGGTTACAATGGTAAAGTTACATGGGTGCAGTGCCCTGGTGTCATCCTCTGGGAGCCGGCAGTGGGGGCCGCCGGGCCTGCCGGGTCCGTCGGGTGCGGGTCTCGCCGGTTCCGCCGGGAGCGGGCCGTACCGAGGCCATCGAGCGCGGGTACGGCCGGCTGCTCGGCACTATGGCACGCCCTTCCAGGCATCATGGGGCGGCCAGCGCCGCCCGCCTGCCCCTGATGGGGACGTGGGACGCATTGTTGTTGCGCTCGTCGCGGGGCCGGTGTAAAGGAGGGCACACTGTGGCCATGCCTGCTTGTCGTTGGGAGTTGTCTTCTGGTGACCAGCCAGCATGCGCTAGCTGGCTGGGCCAGGTGGCCGCACCCGGCCGGCTTGCGCCTGGGAGCCGGAGGGTGGGCCAGCCGGATTGAGGGCCTAGCTTGCCCCGATGTTTTGAAAAGGGATCCGGGTTCCATTGCCTGCCCGGGGGTCACCCCCCGAACAATATGAATGCCTTTGGCAGTGTACCAGGGTATGCAATGATGCTAGCGTAACATGTATGAAAATGATGAATGGTGACTGAGCCACAAATACTTTGTCAGCTATGTGATAATGCAAAACAATATGAGAATGAAGATGTATGCCATAATAACGGAATAGTGAAAGTTGCATGGCAATATATCGCCGAATGGCTATGGAAATGCCATGATAGGTAGGTATGGTGGCTATTTTGAGGAAGATATAAGGAGTCTTATGTGTGATAGAGTGTCTCATATCACGGGGTTTGGATGCACCAGCGAAGTTTGCACCAACTCTCGAGGTGAGAAAGGGCAATGCACGGTACCGAAGAGGTTAGCAAATTGCGAGAAGGTGAGAGTGCCTATAATTCACAGACTCACATTAGTCATAAAATAACTCACATACTTATTGCGAAAGCTTATTAGCCCTTGAAGCAAAGTACTACTATGCATGCCCCTAGAGGGATAGATTGGTAGGAAAAGACCATCGCTCGTCCCCGACCGCCACTCGTAAGGAAGATAATCAATAATAAATCATGCTCCAACTTCTTAGCATAACTAGAGACTATACGTGCATGCTTCGGGAATCACGAACCTTAACATCAATATTCTTACTATACCACAATCATTCACTAGTACCCCCACATATTACCATCTCAATATCGCAAAACTATTGCATGGAATCAAACTTATCATATTCAGTGATCTACATGAAAGTTTTTATTATATCCCTCTTGAATACCTATCATATTAGACTACAAAAAGAAACACTTCCGTGATGATTCGTGTTTGTCACAGTAGGTCATGTTTTTTGTCATGCATGTACATCCATGACGATTTTATGACAGAATCAAGATAGTCATACCAGTGTTGTTGTAGAAGTGTTCCATGACAATACTCAAATTATCATCACAGAAGTGTCCACTTCCATGACGATAAATACCGTGTCATGGAAGTGTTTTCGTTAAGGGTAACCGACATGTGGCATCCACCATAACGAGGCGCCATGAAGCTATTGGGTCCGGTTTTGGATCCGATAACCCTTAATAGCCACGACCAATGGCGATTTTCCACGTGTAAAATTTTCATTGGCCGAAGGAACAACATGTTAGCTCTGCGTTGGGACAGATGTCATCCACCCAATGTATGAGACACGCCTATGATATGTCCACACATGGCACGGCCCAACACAGGCCCATATAGTTTAGAAAGGCCGGCCCAATTGACTTGGTCAAAAGCTAGCGGACCGGCCCATGGAAAGCTTGTTAATGGTCTGTTTGCATATAGCCCATTTACGGCCCAGTAACTCACGTCCCATTATGGCCTTTCTGAATTCGGCTCAGCAGCGTCATGTGGGTCATGCAATATAATTCTAGATCATTGGAACTTCTGGCCCATGTATGGCCCATGACGTCTTTCAGCCCAAATGAGGCCCTTTGTAACTCTAGGCCCTCTAATGACACGTGGTGAATCTGGACCATAATGAACAGTAAATCACATTACACCCATTAAGGGCCCATTATTCACCTAGGCCGTTTCCCGGCCATGCTATCTTTTGGCCTTCTAAGGGCCCATTTATTTGGGCTCATTCTGTCGAATTTCGGGTTCCGACAGACCCTCTAGATTCGAACACTGGGGTGCGCGTGGAGATCTCGCCCTCTACCTACCTGCACCTCACTGCATCGCTAGGATCTAAGCAATCAAAGGAACAACACAAGCGACACAGGGTTTATACTGGTTCAGGCCACCATTGTGGTGTAATACCCTACTCCAGTGTGTGGTGTGGTGGATTGCCTCTTGGGCTGATGATGAACAATACAAGGAAGAACAGCCTCGCGAGGGTCTGTTCTTGGCTGGTGCGATGAACTTCTAGGGGGAGTTCAGTCGCTCTTTCTACTGGTTTCCTGATGATGATCTGATGCCTCTACCTTGTGGTGGCTAGTCCTATTTATAGGCAAAGGCCTTGGGCCTCTTCCCAAATATTGAGCGGGAAGTGCACAACAATTGGCCATTTTGAATGGGAACATCTAGTACACTTATCCTGACTAAAGTTGGTCCTCGCCTGTCAAAGGCTCTAGTGGTGACGCCTTCCTAGGCTCCACGATGACTTCCTTCTTGCCATTGCGACGGTCTTGGTCTTGTTTCACCGAAATGGATGCCTTTGCTTGATGCTCTCGCCTGCGCTTGCTCCCTTTGCACCAAAGAGGAAAGAAGGACACTGCGCGGGCTGGCGCCCGCCTAGCGCCCTTGGTCGTCATGGCTTGCGTCATGGGCACCTCGTGAGGTACCCCGCCTTAATCTCTCCGCCTCCTCGCGAGCCAGCCTGAAGGCCGTGCCTGAGGAAGCTCCCTGTCGTCCGCCCCGCGAGGCTTGGCCCCTCACGAGGGTCTTGAGCTCGTGCTGATGAAGATGGGCCATGCCGGGCCGCCCCTTGAGCCACACCGTAGGCCGCAGGCAGGCAAGTCTGGGGACCCCCATTCCCAGAACGCCGATAGTAGCCCCCGGGCCCAAGGCGCGCCCGGACTTGGCTGAGCAGAGAAGCAAAGGGACAAGTGCGAAGCGCCGCGGGCCCTAACAACCTGCGGCCTTGGGCGCCGCATGGCGGTTGATTGGACGTGGGTGGCTCCGCTCCCCCACGACACCTCGGCAATTGCGCGAACTGACAAGTCCCTGCATGCAAAGCGGGTCATGATTACCTGTGATCGTGGAGGCCAGCGGTTGGCCTCCTCTCGCTATAAGTACAGGACTGCGCCTGCCCTTCCGGTCCATCCCCTCTTGCTTCTCTTTCTTCTTCATGGCTACACCAAAGAGGTTCTCGGCCGCGGAGAAAGGGAAGGCCTGCCAGGCAGGGCCTGACCCTCCCCTGCCCAAGCGCGGTCGAGGCCATCCCCACAAACACCCTGCGACTCCCACGAAGGCTCCTCGCAGCCGTGGAGGTGATGCCCCGCATGATGCCGGGCGGCAGGCCGTCGCTGGGGGGCGCGCTATGGCCGCGCGACCCCCTAGGCCTCGCTCCCACTTGGCAGAGGTTCTGCCGGAGTTCGTTGTGTGGTCGGTAGAACCGGCCAGCACCCGACTCCAACTTCCTCGCTCCCTCCTAGGTGAGCTTCCGGCTGGCGCCCCGGGCAGCCTCTAGCTTCAGGCGGATGGTTGCTGCAGCCGAGCCTCCTGGGCTTCACTGGAGGTCTCTGCAGCCGGGAGCCCGGCCCTGACCCGCGGCTGGAAAACGTTTGCCAGCGCGCGTGGTCTGAGCCGGGGATGCACCCTGCACTTCAAGTTCGACGGCTATGCCACCCTCTACGTGAGGGTGTTAGAGGAAGATGGTCACTGCGCTGGGTGCTTCCCTGAGAACGGCGACCGCGGCCGTGGATCCAGCCCCATCGATGATGAAGACGACAACGCGCACGTGGTCGGCGGCGCTCGTAGTTCATCGAGCTTCGACGGCTCTTCTTCGGGCAACGGCTCCTCCAGCGGTGGCCGCGATCAGCCTCCACGCCGCCGCGCCCGCCTGGAGGGAGGTAGCGGGTCTGCCCGCCGCCGCGCCTCGGTAAAGCGCGAGATGGAGTCCTCCTGAGCTCTGGAGGCAGTTCGAGTCTCCGCCGCGAGTTGGTGTAGCGCTAGCCACGCCTGTTTTGTTCTTTTTTCCTTTTCCTGTGCAAAGAGATAGTAGTGTAGGGCCCCGCCAGGGTGTGCTTGGACTATTGCTGTTAATTATCGTACTGCTTCCGTTATTCCAGTATTGTGCCTTTGTGCCGCGCGCCTGCGCGTAGAAATTACTTAGCTCAGGGGGAGGCCGGTCGTGACCTTTGCTTCCCGAGGCCGAGGCCTCGTCGAACGCTTCAAGTCCTGTGAGGGTTAGTCTGAAGAGGTAGCTCCCGGCCTCAGCTGCGGAGGCGACCGACCCAGGTCCTGTGTTCGTGTCGCCGTGCCCGTGGGGCATGGACCGGAGGGGTGCTCCTGTAGTGGACCCGGGTAGGGAAGCCTCGAATGATAAGGGCGGAAAACACTCGCGAGAGTGCCCGCGTTGCTCCCTCACGAGACTTGCGCGAGAGAAATCGGGGCAGGAGAGCGAAAAAGGCAAAGGGTCGGAAGCCAAAGACGACAACAACTTCAATAAAACCTCGAACGGGGATGAACAAGCCAACTGCAGAAAGCAAATGAGAAAAGCCGCGTCCGGCACCTAATCTAGTCTTCGACGTCTTCTCACCAGCGCGGAGCTAAGTGCTGCCACTGGGCGTGGGAGGGAGCCCCAGGGCCTGAGGCTGGCGCTCCTGAGACTCCGGGGCGTGTACAGCCCCAACTCATTATTACGTGAGAGTGTCACGGGCGGCGAGCTTCACATGCATTGGCCTTTTTCATAGGCTCCGGGCCTTTCTCGGGAAGGTAAACTTCACAGGCGTTTGCCTTCTTCACAGGCACTGGGCCTTTTCCAAAATGCGACAGCTTCACAGGCGTTCGCCTTCTTCACAGGCTCGAGGCCTTTTCCAAAACATGACAGCTTCACAGGCTTTTGCCTTCTTCACAGGCTCTGGGCTTTTCTAAAATGCGACAACTTCACAGGCGTTCGCCTTCTTCACAGGCTCTGGGCCTTTTCCAAAACGCGACAGCTTCACAGGCGTTCGCCTTCTTCACGGGCTCTGGGCCTTTTCCAAAACGCGACAGCTTCACAGGCGTTCGCCTTCTTCACAGGCTCTGGGCCTTTTCAAGGGTAAAATCTCCGGAGGTGCTGGATGTTCCACGTGTTCTGGACGGGTACCCCCTCCTGAGTCTCCAAGCGCGCGGAGCCTGGCCTGGAAACATGAACAACCTTGAACGGGCCCTCCCACATGGGAGAGAGCTTATGCAGTCCCTCCCTGGAGAGAACCCGCCTGAGCACGAGGTCCCCTACCTCGAGAGTTCTGGGGCGGATGTTGCGGCAGTGGTATCGCCGCAGCGCTTGTTGGTATCTTGCTGCTCGGAGCGCAGCTTCCCGACGACGCTCCTCCCCCAGCACGAGGTCCGTCCCCCGCATGGCGTCCTGCTGCGCCTCGTCGAACGCCAGGACCCGTGCGGAACGACGTCTGACCTCGTGAGGGAGGACCGCTTCAGCTCCATAGACCAGGAAGAATGGGGTCTCGCCAGTTGGCTTGGTCGCGGTCGTGCGGATGGACCACAACACGGCCTGAAGCTCGTCGTACCAACCTCGGCCGCAGGCCTCCAACTTCTTCTTGAATGTCCTGGTCTTGAGGCCTCTCAGGACCTCCGCGTTGGCCCGCTCGGCCTGACCGTTGCTCCGGGGGTGCGCCACTGAAGCGTAGCATATCTGCGTTCCAAGGTTAGCACAGTATGTTTTGAAGAGGTTACTGGTGAACTGTGAACCGTTGTCGGTGATGATGCGGTTCGGCACCCCGAACCGGCTACGATGCCCTTGATGAACTTGACCGCAGAACCTATGGGGATGGTGCGGACGACTTCCACTTCAGCCCACTTAGTGAACTTGTCCACGACGATGTAGAGGTACCGGTAGCCCCCTGGCGCCCGAGGAAATGGGCCCAGGATATCCAGCCCCCAGACTGCGAATGGCCATGAGAGGGGTATAGTTTGCAGACCTCCAGCCGGCTGATGGATCTGCTTGGCATGGAATTGGCAGGCCTCGCAAGCCTTCACCAGTTCGACGGCATTATTGAGCGCAGTGGGCCAATAGAATCCACTGTGGAACGCCTTGCCAACGAGGGTCCGCGACGATGAATGATGCCCACAGTCTCCACCGTGTATATCCGCCAACAGTTCCTTCCCTTGCTCCCTGGAGATGCAGCGCAGGGACACATCATTCAGCCGCCTCCAGTAGAGCTCTCCGTCCCTGATGTAGTATGTTGTGGCCTACCGCGCCACGCGCTCCGCTTCCTCCTCCTTCTCTGGCAAGGTCCCTTGTGTCAGATAGCTCCGGAGCTTCGTGATCCAGCACCCCTCCTGAGGCTCCATCGTCAAGAGCAGACGCGCCCCTGAGGCCGGGCCACAAACCGGGGCTCCCGAGGCTGGCGGCTGGGGGAGCTCCTCCCGAGGCTGCACCGCGCTTGATAGTGATGGCGTGGCCGAGGGCTTGAAGAGCCGCTCTTTGAAGACGCCAGGCTCCTGAGGTAGCCGCCTGGATGCTCGTTTGGCGATGTCGTCAGCCTCCTGATTGGTGCCACGGGGCACATGCTGCAACTCTAGCCCCCAGAACTGCTTCTCCATCCTGCGGACCTCCGCAAGGTAGGCTTCCATGTGCTCATCCCTCGGCTCGTATACTTTGTTGGAGAAGTTGACGAGGAGTTGTGAATCGCTCTTGATGGTAAGGCGCTTCACTCCTAGGGCGGCCGCGGCCTTCAGGCCTGCTATCAGGCCTTCATATTCTGCTATGTTGTTGGAGACCTTTTCTCCGTGCTGGAAACAGAGCCGCAGGGCGTAGTAGAGCTTGTCTTGAGTAGGAGATATAAGCACCGCACCAGCCCCCGTGCCGTGCCTGGAGAACGCCCCGTCGAAGTACATGACCCAACCGTCCGGCGCCTCGCTTCCCGGGGAGAGGGATCGATCCTCATCAGCCTTGAGGCCCGGCGCCTCCGTCCACTCTGCCACGAAATCTGCCAAGGTGGCCCCCTTGATGACTCTGGTTGTGCTGAATTCGAGCTGAAACGCTTGTAGTTCAATGTTCCACTTAGCGACTCTTCCAGCTGAGTTAGGGCTCCTGAGCACCCTTTCCAAAGGGTACGCTGAGACAACCTTGATGGGGTGGCCCTGAAAATAATGCCGCAGCTTGCGCGAGGCCACCAATAGCACGAGGAGAAGTTTCTGAAGCATGGGGTACCGCGCCCTTGCGTCCCGCAACACTGTGCTGACGAAGTACATAGGATGTCCAACGAGGTTGGGAATGCTGGTGTCGATGGCACCCTCCAGAGACCGTGGCGCCTCCTGAGACAGGGGAGCCCCCAGCGGCTGGTCACTAGGGGGAGGGGTTTCCGCTGTCTCGAGTGTGTTCCCCAGTGGCGGCTGATCCTTCTTAGCTGTGGCAGTGGTCTCTGCTGGTCTTCCTTGTTCACGCTTCGCCTCGACCCGGGAAGATGCCGTGGCTTTGTTCCGACGCTCCTCCCTAACCGCCACCAGGGCTGCGCTTGCGGAGTAGGGAGTGGCTGCAAGGTAGAGCACCAGGGGTTCCTGAGGGCGTGGGGCCACCATTACCGGAGGGCTGGTTAGGCACCTCTTGAGATCTTGGAATGCCTTGCCGGCCTCTTCAGTCCATTCAAAGGGTCCCTTTTTCTTCATCAGCTGGAAGAAAGGCAGCGCTCGCTCCCCCAACTTAGAGATGTCCTAGCGCCGTCACGCGCCCAGTGAGCTTCTGCATTTCTCTGAGGGTCTTTGGCAGGCTCATGTCCTCGACCGCCTTGACCTTTTCTGGGTTAGCCTCGATGCCTCGGTGGGACACGAGGAAGCCCAAGAGCTTGCCTGAGGGGACCCCAAACACACACTTCTCTGGGTTGAGCCGCAGGCTCATATCATTGAGGCTTGTGAAGGTTTCCTCCAGGTCTTGTATCAGGGTCTTGGCCATGCGAGACTTCACCACAATATCATCGATGTAGGCCTCAATGCTCTTCCCGAGATGCGGGCCCAAGGTGATGTGCATCAGCCGCTGAAAGGTCGCCCCTGCATTGCGCAGCCCGAACGACATGCATGTGTAGCAGTACACCCCACACAGGGTTATAAAAGCCGTTTTCTCCACATCATCTACCGCCAACTTGATCTGGTGATACCCAGAGAAGGCATCCAAGAAACATAATAGGTCACACTCGGCGCTGGAGTCGATGATCTGATCGATGCGGGGGAGCGGAAACGGATCTTGCGGGTAAGCTTTGTTGAGGTTGGTGAAGTCAACACACATACGTTCCTTCCCCCCTTTCTTTGGCACGAGGACTGGGTTGGCCAACCACTCTGGGTATCAGACCTCGCGAATGACCCCTGCAGCTTCCAACTTGCGGGTCTCTTGGATGATGAAAGCCTGCTTTTCCATGGACTGCCGCCTTGCTTTCTGCTTCACGGGGCGGACACTGGGGCATACGTTGAGGTGGTGCTCGATTACGCCTCTAGGGATCCCCGCCAACTAATCGGGCTCCCATGCGAATGCCTTCTTGTTCGTGCGCAGGAACTTGACCAGGGCCTCCTCCTGCTCGGGCTCGAGGTTGGCGCCTATGGTGAAGGTGGCGTTAGTGGATCTGTCCTCGTCAACCAGCATCTGCTTGGTTTCTGCCTTGTCTTGTGTGAACAACTGCTTCTTCTTGGCCGGCGCAGCCCCCTTGGGCTCAGGGGCATCCGAGTCGGCAGGCTGTGCCGCCGCCGCCGCCTTAAAGGCGAGCTTGAGCGCTTGCAACGCATCCCCGGTGTCTCCGCACACGGTGAGGACGCTGCTGCTCCCGGGCATTTTCATGAGGTTGTACACCGGGTGAGTCGCGGCCATGAATCGGGCCAGCGCTGGGTAGCCAAGGATGGCGTTGTATGGGAGGCCGATGGGGGCAATGTCGAAGTCAATTAGCTTCATGCGGAAGTTGTCGTAGGTGCCGAAGGTTACCGGGAGATGGATCTGCCCCAGGGAGCTGGAGGACCCGCCCCTGACGCCCAAGAAGGGCCGGCTGGGCCGAAGCCGCTCCGGTGGTATGTGGAGGAGGCTGAAGGCTTCAATCGAGAGCATGCTAAGGCCCGAGCTGCCGTCGATGAGAGTCCTGGTGACGGCCACATGGTAGATGGTGGGGGTGCACAGCATCGGGAGCGCGCCCGAGCAGGCTGAGTTGGAGGGGTGGTCCTCCGAGCTGAAGGCCAGATCAGCCTTGGGCGCCGACCGACCTGAGGGAGACCCTTCCGCGTGGAGGCAGCGCCGACCTGGCGGACGAATGGCTTGATGTGGCGGCCCGAAGGTGGCGCCTGCGAGCCGCCCAGGAGGGCCGCGACGACCGGGGGCGCCGATGCAGCGTGCTGGGCAAGGAAGAGGTTGCACAGCTCTTCCCAAGGGGCCACGGAAGCCGCCGGTAACTTGTCCGGCCACCGCACCTGTCGCAAGGCTGGGGCCAAGGCTCAGAGCCCCCTGGCCCCCGCGCTAGCGCTAACGACCGGAGAGGGCGGCGCGCCGCTCATCACAGGGCGAGTCGTGGTGTCGGCGAAGAGCGGGTCGGCGGAAGGAAAAGCTCCGGCGCACCCCTACCTGGCGCGCAAAATGTCAGATTTCGGGTTCCTGCAGACCCTCTAGATTCGAACATTGGGGTGCGCGCGGAGATCTCGCCCTCTATCTACCTGCACCTCACTGCATCACTAGGATCTAAGCAATCAAAGGAACAACACAAGAGACACAAGGTTTATACTGGTTCAGGACACCATTGTGGTGTAATACCCTACTCCAGTGTGTGGTGTGGTGGATTGCCTCTTGGGCTAATGATGAACAATACAAGGGAGAACAGCCTCGCGAGGGTCTGTTCTTGGCTGGTGCGATGAACTGCTAGGGGGAGTTCAGTCACTCTTTCTACTGGTTTCCTGATGATGATCTGATGCCTCTACCTTGTGGTGGCTAGTACTATTTATAGGCAAAGGCCTTGGGCCTCTTCCCAAATATTGAGCGCGAAGGGCGCCAACAATTAGCCATTTTGAGGGGGAACATCTAGTACACTTATCCTGACTAAAGTTGGTCCTCGCCTGTCAAAGGCTCTGGTGCTGACGCCTTCCTGGGCTCCACGATGATTTCCTTCCTGCCGTTGCGACGGTCTTGGTCTTGTTGCACCAAAATGGATGCCTTTGCTTGATGCTCTCGCCTGCGCTTGCTCCCTTTGCACCAAAGAGGAAAGAAGGACACTACGCAGGCTGGCGCCCGCCTGGCGCCCTTGGTCGTCATGGCTTGCGTCATGGGCACCTCGTGAGGTACCCCTCCTTGATCTCTCCGCCTCCTCGCGAGCCAGCCTGACGAGGCCGTGCCTGAGGAAGCTTCCTGTCATCCGCCCCATGAGGCTTGGCCCCTCGCGAGGGTCTTGAGCTCGTGGTGATGAAGATGGGCCGTGCCGGGCCGCCCCTTCAGCCACGCCATAGGCCGAAGGCAGGCAAGTCTGGGGACCCCCGTTCCCAGAACGCCGACACATTCCCAACCCTTGTTAATTATGGTCCATTACTAGCCTATTTCGCAAATGGGCCAAATTTAGCCCGTGGTTATAGTCGACCCGTTTGTGGCCTTAAGCCATTGGGTCGTCTTCATACCATCATGTATTACGGCCCATTAATGACCCGTTATGCCTGTCGATAGAATTAATCATGTGATACAACTGGCATGTTAACGACCCGTTATGGTCGGGTCCATAAATGGACGATTCCGAATTTAGCCCGTTTACGGCCCATATTGCGGTCCGTTATTGGTCCACGAATAGTACGACCCATGTTTGGCCAATCAATCATATGGCCTATAGAAGACCCATGGATCCTAGAGACAATAGGAAGCCAATGATCACTACAGCAGGTAGCAGGACCATGGTTCCAATGGTCCGTATGTGGCCCATGGTTATTGTGGCCTAGTTCTCAAAAATATAAAAGGTTATTGTGGCCACTAGCAGACCGCAGAAAAAGAACTACAGTGACTAAAAGCAAACAAATAACAAGACAATAAGAAAATAAATAAGCAATCAGCTTATGCTAGGCTATTACGACTATTACACATATTACATCCACTAGGCATCAAAGTTCACCACCACCGCAAATATAGGGAACGCAGGAGCATATTACATAGACTGGGCATCTAATTGGCCACCAGTGAAAATAAACGCGGAAGCAAAACATGTCCATAATATAAACAACTTCATAACAACTCAAGAAACGTTATTCTAGGTATCCACCATGCTGACTATAAGCTTAGCAAGCTCATTATTTTCTCTTGTTTGGCACTAAAGTCCTCCAATGCTTGTTGTTGCATCAGAAAGTGTGCATCCAAATTCTGTAGGGACTTCCTCAGTCCTTTGGCTTCTTGTCACATCATAGCTGATCGACTTCTTTCAGCTTGTAGTTCACACTCAAGAAATCGAACTAATTCAAACGGCGAGTTCTAAGAGCTTGTGCTAGCGGTAGTGGCCAGTAACTCAAACACTATATCAAGACAAGACTTTGGGGTTGTTTCACTGTCTTCAAGATAGTTTTGCTTATTTATTTTATCATCTTTGTTGGAGACCAACAAGGTTGTCTCACTACCTTGAACTTTATCTGCATTACTTCCTTTATCATTGCTTAATGGGGTACTCTTATCCAATATTCCATCAACATTCTAAAAGAAGAAACAAGTAGACACATAACACGTTGAGCATGTAGTATATGGAACTCATTTTAGTGAACCAGTTCAGTAGTAAGGTGGATATGATTAAGCTAACAAGTCTTCTATTGCGAAGTAGTGATAATAAAATCATCAAACAAACATATATCTATGTGCATTCAAAGAATGTAAGTGTGGGAAACCACATGGCACCACAAGATTTCAGATGGGTACCATGGCTATACATGTAGAACTGACAACACTATTGGCTATGTTTTGATGCTAGTAATGTGCATGAAATGAGAAGACAACTGTCTACACAACTGAAATTGAAATCAACATAGAGAAATTTAGAAGAGTGAACCAGTTAAACAAACATGTTTGAACATACCTGTTGTACCATTCGAGTTTCGATTGGATAATTAAATTTAGAAATTAGTTGGTATGAGTAAATACAATTATACAAGAGCAAAACAATATGCAACATAGCTATGGAATCTTACCTAAGAACAATTGTTCTTCAGGTTTAAGCACTTATTCTACAAGAACAGAGTACAGTAAGACACATGCATTTAGTACTTCAAAATGAAATATAATCTCGTAGACCCTACCAAATTCTTGGGTCTAGACCAGTACAAAACAACGCATTCCCAGTCATCCTCTGCTACCTCTTGAGCATGCGTTGGTTTTTCCCTTGAAGAGGAAAGGGTGATGTTGCAAAGTAGTGTAAGTATTTCCATCAGTTTTTGAGAACCAAGGTATCAATCCAGTAGGAGTCTCCTCAAAAGTCCCACTCACCTACACAAACAAACAAGAACCTCACAACCAATGCGATAAAGGGGTTGTCAATCCCTTCACAGTAACTTGCAAAAGTGAGATCTGATAGAGATAATAAGATAAGCTAAATATTTTTGGTATTTTTATGATATAGATTGGAAAGTAAAAGATGCAAATAAAAGTAGATGGAAAACTTATATGATAAAAGATAGACTCGGGGGCCATAGGTTTCACTAGTGGCGTCTCTCAAGATAGCATAAGTATTACGGTGGGTGAACAAATTACTGTCGAGCAATTGATAGAAAAGTGCATAGTTAGGAGATCATCTAGGCATGATCATGTATACATGCATCACGTCCGCAACAAGTAGATCAAAACGATTCTGCGTCTACTACTATTACTCCACACATCGACCAACTCCTGCCTGCATCTAGAGTATTAAGTTCATGAAGAACAGAGTAATGCATTAAGAAAGATGACATGGTGTAGAGGGATAAACTCATGCAATATGATATAAACCCCATCTTTTTATCCTCGATGGCAACAATACAATACGTGCCTTGCTGCCCCTGCTGTCACTAGGAAAGGACACCGCAAGATTGAACCCAAAGCTAAGCACTTCTCACATTGGAAGAAAGATCAATCTAGTAGGCCAAATCAAACTGATAATTCGAAGAGACTTGCAAAGATAACCAATCATACATAAAAGAATTCAGAGGAAATTTAAATACTTCTCATAGATAAACTTGATCATAGACCCACAATTCATCGGATCTCAACAAACACACTGCAAAAAGAGTTACATCAAATAGATCTCCAAGAAGATCGAGGAGAACTTTGTATTGAGATTCAAAGAGAGAGAAGAAGCAATCTAGATAATAACTATGGACCCGAAGGTCTGTGGGAAACTACTCACAACTCATCGGAGAGGCCTTGGAGATGATGTAGAGGCCCTCCATGGTCGATTCCCCCTCCGACGGAGCGCTGGCGAAGGCTCCAAGATGGGATCTCGCGGATACAGAAGGTTGCGGAAATGGAATTAAGTTTTCGTGGTGCTCCTGGATGTTTTCAGGGTACGGGAGTATATATAGGAAAAGGATGTACGTCGGTGGAGCAACGAGGGGCCCATGAGGGTGGGGGGCGTGCCGGGCACCCTCGTGGCCGCCTCGTTTGTTGCTTGACGTCCACTCCAAGTCTCCTGGTTTGCATTTGTTCCAAAAAGATCGCTCCCGAAGGTTTCATTCCGTTTGGACTCCATTTGATATTCCTTTTCTTCCAAACACTGAAGTAGGCAAAAAAATAGCAATTTGGGCTGGGCCTCCGGTTAGTAGGTTAGTCCCAAAAATGATATAAAAGTGTAAAGTAAAGCCCATAAACATCCAAAACGGGTAATATAATAGCATGGAACAATCAAAAATTATAGATACGTTGGAGACGTATCAAGCATCCCCAAGCTTAATTCCTGCTCGTCCTCGAGTAGGTAAATGATAAAAACAGAATTTTTGATGTGGAATGCTACCTAGCATAATTCTCAATGTAATTTTTTTATTTTGGCATGAATGTTCAGATCCAAATGATTCAAAATAAAAGTTCATATTGACATGATAAACAATAATACTTCAAGCATACTTAACAAAGCAATCATGTCTTCTCAAAATAACATGGCTAAAGAAAGCTATCCCTACAAAATCATATAGTCTGGCTATGCTCTATCTTCATCACACAAAGTATTTAATCATGCACAACCCCGATGAAAAGCCAAGCAATTGTTTCATACTTTAGTATTCTCAAACTTTTTAAACTTTCACGCAATACATGAGCGTGAGCCATGGACATAGCACTATATGTGGAATAGAATGGTGGTTGTGGAGAAGACAAAAAAGGAGAAGATAGTCTCACATCAACTAGGCGTATTAACGGGCTATGGAGATGCCCATTAATAGATATCAATGTGAGTGTTGCCATGCAACGGATGCACTAGAACTATAAATGGATGAAAGCTCAATAAAAGAAACTAAGTGGGTGTGCATCCAACTTGCTTGCTCACGAAGACCTAGGGCGTTTTGAGGAAGCCCATCATTGGAATATACAAGCCAAGTTCTACATGAAAAATTCCCACTAGTATATGAAAGTGACAACATAGGAGACTCTCTATCATGAAGATCATGGTGCTACTTTGAAGCACAAGTGTGGTAAAAGGATAGTAGCATTGTCCCTTCTCTCTTTTTCTCTCTTTTTTTATTTGGACTTTCTCCTTTTTTTGGCCTTTCTCTTTTTTTTGTGTAAGTCCGAAGTCTCATCCCGACTTGTGGGGGAATCATAGTCTCCATCATCCTTTCCTCACTTGGGACAATGCTCTAATAATGAAGATCATCACACTTTTATTTACTTACAACTCAAGATTACAACTTGATACTTAGAACAAAATATGACTCTATATGAATGCCTTCGGCAGTGTACCGGGATATGCAATGAATCAAGAGTTACATGTATGGAAATTTTTAAGGTGGATTTGCCACAAATACGATGTCAACTACATGATCATGCAAGAGAAATATGACAATGATGATGCGTGTCATAATAAACGAAATGGTGGAAAGTTGCATGGCAATATATCTTGGAATGGCTATGGAAATGCCATAATAGGTAGGTATGGTGACTGTTTTGAGGAAGGTATATGGTGGGTGTATGGTACCGACGAAAGTTGCGCGGCACAAGAGAGGCTAAAAATGGTGGAAGGGTGAGAGTGCGTATAATCCATGGACTCAACATTAGTCATAAAGAACTCATATACTTATTGCAAAAATTTACAAGCCATTGAAAACAAAATATTACATGCATGCTCCTAGGGGGATAGATTGATAGGAAAAGACCATCGCTCGTCCCCGACCGCCACTCATAAGGAAGACAATCAATAAATAAATTATGCTCCAACTTCATCACAAAGCGGTTCACCATACGTGCATGCTACGGGAATCATAAACTTCAACACAAGTATTCCTCAAATTCATAGTTACCCCACTAGCATGACTCTAATATCACCATCCTCATATCTCAAAACAATTATCAAGCATCAAATTGATCATAGCATCTAATTCACTTTCTATGATAGTTTTTATTATACCCAACTTGGATGCCCATCATTCTAGGACCAATTTTATAACCATAGCAAATACCATGCTGTTCTAAAAGAATCTCAAAATAATATAAGTGAAGCATGAGAGATCAACAATTTCTACAAAATTAAACCACCGCCACGCTCTAAAAGTTATAAGTGAAGCACTAGAGCAAAAATTATCTAGCTCAAAAGATATAAGTGAAGCACATAGAGTATTCTAATAAATTCCAAATCATGTGGGTTTCTCCCAAAAGGTGTGTACAGCAAGGATGATTGTGGTAATCCAAAAAGCAAAGACTCATATCATATAAGACGCTCCAAGCAAAACACATATCATGTGGCAAATAAAAATATAGCTCCAAGTAAAGTTATCGATAAACGAAGACGAAAGAGGGGATGCCTTCCTGGGCATCCCCAAGCTTAGGATTTTGGGTATCCTTGAATATCTTGGGGTTCCATGGGCATCCCCAAGCTTAGGCTCTTGCCACTCCTTATTCCATAGTCCATCAATCCTTTATGTCGGATTTCGGGTTCCGGCAGACCCTCTAGATTCGAACACCGGGGTGCGCACGGAGATTTTGCCCTCTGCCTACCTGCACCTCACCACCTCCCTATGATCTAAGCAATCAAAGGAACAACACAAGAGACACAGAGTTTATACTGGTTCAGGCCACCATTGTGGTGTAATTCCCTACTCCAGTGTGTGGGGTGGTGGATTGCCTCTTGGGCTGATGATGAACAATACAAGGAAGAACAGCCTCGCGAGGGTCTGTTCTTGGCTGGTGCGATGAACTACTCAGGGAGTTCAGTCGCTCTCTGGATGGATCTCTAGATGCTCCTACCTTGTGGGTGGCTAGTCCTATTTATAGGCAAAGGCCCTGGGCCTCTTCCCAAATATTGAGCGGGAAGGGCGCCAACAGTTGGCCATTTTTGAAGGGGAACATCTAGTACACTTATCCTGACTAAAGTTGGTCCTCGCCTGCAAAAGGCTCTGGTGGTGATGCTGGCTTGGGCTCCACGATGACCTCCATCCTGTCGTTACGACGGTCTTGGTCTTGTTGCACCGAAATGGATGCCTTTGCTTAATGCTCTCGCCTGCGCTTGCTCCCTTTACACCGAAGAGGAAGGGAGGACACTGCATGGGATGGCGCCCGCCTGGCGCCCTCGGTCGTCATGGCTTGCATCATGGGCACCTCATGAGATACCCCGCCATGATCTCTCCACCTCCTCGCGAGCCAGCCTGACGAGGCCGTTCCTGAGGAGGCTCCTTGTCGTCCTCCCCGCGAGGCTTGGCCCCTCGTGAGGGTCTTGAGCTCGTGCTGATGAAGGTGGGCCGTGCTGGGCCGCCCCTTGAGCCACGCCGCTGGCCGCAGGCAGGCAAGTCTGGGGACCTCTGTTCCCAGAACGCCGACAGTAGCCCCCGGGCCCAAGGCGCGCCCGGGCTTGGCTGAGCAGAGAAGCGAAGGGGCAAGTGCGAAGCGTCGTGGGCCCTATCAGCCTGCGGCCTTAGGCGCCGCGGGGCGGTTGATTGGACGTGGGCGGCTCCGCTCCCCCATGATGCCTCGGCAACAGCGCGATCTGACAAGTCCCTACATGCAAAGCGGGTCATGATTACCTGTGATCATGGGGGCCGGCGGTTGGCCTCCTCTGGCTATATGTACGGGAAGGTGCCTGCCCATCCGGTCCATCCCCTCTCACTTCTCTTCCTTGTTCATGGCTCCGCCAAAGAGGTTCTCGGCCGCTGTCGGGGGTTGGTTACGACATATGCCAAAGGATGGCTTATCATGGTGGGAGCGAGTAGAACGTCGCCGGTGCCCGGAAGCGGGATGAGGCGAAGACATGCACGCCGGCGGAACTTACCCAGCTTCAGGGCTTTCCGAGGAGATAACACCCCTACTGCTGCTCTGCGGGGTCTCCGCATGGTCACTATGTCAAAGTGGCTACAATGGTGCTCCTGGAGCTGTTTCTGGAGGTAGGAGAAGGCCAGGCTGGCTCTCTCCTTCCTGTGATCTAAGGTCTATTTCTCTCTGGGTCCAAACCCTTTGCATGGGCTTCCCGGGGGGTTTATATAGGCCTACCCCCCAGGGGTACAATAGTAATCCGGCTAGGCGTGGGTCCCTGCCGTCTGTCTCTCAGGCCGCCGTCCTCTCTGCCGACTACTGGGGCCGACTCCCACAGTCTGTCTTCCGGGCTTGGTCATGCGGTCATGGCAACAGCGCCGCCGTCTGGCGTGCGTTCACTGTCGCCATTCCCCATCTTGTCTGGTTAATGGCGGGCGGGGCCCGTGGGAGAGGGGTCGGCCGACTCCAGGGGGCCGACTCCCACAGTCCGTCTTCCGGGCACTCGTGCCGTCTTCTGTCTACCCACTGACAGGTGGCCCCGCCGTCCTTGGGTCGTACAGGCAAGCATCGTGGGCACAGTGCGCCGCCCACTGTGGCTGAGGTCAGGGCAGGCATGGCAACAGTGTCGCGCCTCGCCGGAGATCTTCAGTGATACGGCTTACTGTAGCCATGCCTCCCCCTTGTAAGCAGGGGGAACGACCATGTCGTGGCCGTACCCCGCCTCGTCCTTCGAGACGAGGGTGGAGTCACGGGCCGGCTCTCCATAGCCGGCCTCCCTGGAAGTCACCGGCCATGTGTCGGCTTATCTTGGAGTCGCCGTCTGGGACTCGGCATATCTTGGAGTCGCCGCTGGGACTCGGCATATCTTGGAGTAGCCGTCTGGGACTCGGCATATCTTGGAGTCACCGTCTGGGACTCGGCATATCTTGGAGTCGTCGTTGGGACTCGGCATATCTTGGAGTCGCCGTCTGGGACTCGACATATCTTGGAGTCGCCGTTGGGACTTGGCATAGGCGGCGCTACTGATCCCAATGTCTTGAAAGGTTCTAGGGCTCGGGTCAGCCTACCCGTGGCCCATTACTCCGACAGTAGTCCCCGAAGTTGGTGAGGCTCCATGGATACTGCGTCGTGGGGCCTCAACAGTTTCATTTTTTAGGACTTCGCTTGCCGTCTTCCTTCAGGCCGACTGTCCGAAAGTCGGATTCGCAGAGGGCCGTCTGGCTTCATGGAGAGTTCGAAAGCCGTGGCGGGAGACCGGGTGGCGTGCCTTATATGCTTCCCCGCGGCCGCCCACCGCGGTCCATCGCGTGGTGCCATGTGGCGAGGATAGTCTGCCTACCCACGCGCACGACGGGATGGGCCGTTAGGTGGGGCCCGCCACTACCGCGCCTCGGCACACGAATGGATCCGTTGCGGCCGTGCGGACGGTTGGGTTTCCCACGTCGTTACTGCGCGCAGTAACTTCGTGGGGTAAATCGTGGGGGGGCTTGGGGTCCTGCGCTCAGTTAATCCCACTCCTGCCCCATCGGCTTCTCAGCCCTCAAGGCTATAAGTAGGCGGGGGGAGTGGAGCGGTGAACACGCGCGCCCATCTTCCCTGCTCCCCCGCCTCCTCTTGCCTCCTCTTCTTCCTCTTGCCGCCGTCGAGCGAAAACACCCCGCACCAACATCGATGAGCTCTTCCTCCGCTGTCGCGGCTCCCGCCATGCGCTCCGGCGTGTGGGACGGCTCGGAGGTGGATGCTGACCATATCGAGTTCCTCCGCCGGACGCGCCGCCTCCCCGGCGCAGACCTCGTGCGCGCCCGTGCCGCGCCGGAGGGGGAGATTCTGCCGGCGTCGGAGGAGGGCGAGCGGGTCATCTTCCGCTCACACCTCATGCGCGGCCTGAGGCTGTCTGCGAGCGGTTTCTTCCGCTGCTTCCTGGAGTTCCACGGGCTCCGGCCGCACCACCTCACCCCAAACACGGTGGTGCTGCTGTCCGCCTTCGCCACTCTGTGCGAAGGCTTCCTTGGCGTCCTCCCCACCATCGAGTTGTGGGGAGAATTCTTCTCATCCAAGCTCGGCACACACGTCGCCGACGTGCCGGCTCAATGCGGCGCCTTCATCGCGATGCGGCGGTCGACGGCCGACAATCCTTTCCCCGCCATCGCGCTGATTAAATTGGTGAAAATGTGGCAGTGGTCGTACTTTTATGTGAAGAGCGTTGCCCCCGACGGGGACTGGGTCAATCTGCCACCTTTTGAAGCCGGCCCGCCGGTTGGGAGGCTCCCCAGCTGGTCTAACCGGGCCAAGACGCTGAATCCCGCCGGAGCCGCCGCCGTGGCACGTCTCCGAGTTCTGACGCAATCGGAGGGCCTTGTCGGGGCCGACTTGCTAGCCGCCTTCGTGGTGCACCGAGTCCTCCCTCTTCAAGGCTGGCCTCATCTGATCAGTCAGATGAGCAACCACCGAGACCCGAGTCGGATGTGCACCAGGGAGATGCCCCGCGCAGGGGTGGCAAACATGGTGAACCACATCGCGAACTGCGAGCTCGGGGAGGACTGGCAATTTGGCAAGGAGCCGTATTCGCGCGCCAACCCCCCCCCCCAGTGGTAAGTCGCATCTCTTTATCGCTTTGTCTTCTTCATAGCCGACTCCGACTTCTGATTTTCATTGGTTTCTCTGAACTAGAACCCCCTCATGTAGCCCGCGGCCGGCGTCACGAGGCCGCCCCGCGAGTTCGTCCCCGACCAAGCGGAAAGCGACGTTGACGACCCCGACTTGGGGGAGGCGGCGATGGAAGCCGACGCCGAAGGCAGGGGAGGAGGAGCGGGAGGCGGCCTTAGGCCCTCGGCCACCTTCGCCGACTGGCCTGATGATGACGCCGAAGGGGAAGTCGTCCCGCACCACCAGCCAAGGGTCGGCCCATCGGGTGCGGGTTCCTCCGCCGCCCTGGCCGGCCAAGGCGGCTTGAAGAGGCGCTAGACTGGGCCGAGTTCGTTCGGTGGCAAGCCGAAGAAGCTCAAGGGGGAGGCCGCCGCGACCAGACGGGAGGAGGCGGCCGCGAGGGCCAACCGCTTCCGCAAGGAAGTAAAGAGGCCGCCACTAGTTTCTGCGTAAGTGTTTCCTCCTTTGTCCTTATTTTTCCTCGGTTAATCTCGTCGGAGTTTCTCTTTTTCATTCCCTTTTTGCTTCAGGGCTCCCCTTTCCCTTGAGAGGGTCACCGTCCCCTCCGTCATGGGGTTGGCGGAGACGTCAGCCAACACTCGGCGGGTTGACCCTACCGCCGATCTCTGGGAGGCGACGGAGCAAAACGCGCGGGAGAAGCGCTACGAGGAGGAGGCCGCCCGTTTGGAGAAAGCGGAGGCCGAGAAGGCGGCGGCCTCCGCCTAGAAAAAACTGGAAGAGGCTGAAGCCGCCGCTGCAGCAAGGCAGCGAGCCGAGGAGGCTGCGCGCCACCAATCGGCGTTGTTCGTCACCCCACTGTCCTCGCCCCCCCCCCCCCGGAGTTCATGGGGCGGACTGGAGAAGCCGGCGCTGAGAACCCCGTCGTGGAGAAGGAAAGCGGCAAGGCCTCCACGTCGAACACGCTCGTGCCGCCACCGCCGCCTCCGCCGCCCTCTTCGAGAGTGCACGGAAAACAGCCGGCGGGCCCGCCGGTGCCGCTGACTGCAGACGAGTCCGAGGAGAGGCTGCTTTTACAAGTTGCATCGCCAGTGCGCCGCCGACTTGAGAGGGCGGCCTCGGTGCCGCGACCCCAGGAAACCGGCGCCGCCAGCTCGACAACCCCAGACGCCGAGACGACAAGCGCCGCGCCCATTGGGTGGTGGCGCAGAGGCGGCACAGGGCCGCTGAGCCAAGCGCTTCTGGACGTCCAGGCGAAGCTGCGCGCTGAAGGCGACGCCCTTGAAACCTGCACCAGGGCGCATCTGGCAGCACGAACGGCCGTCCGAGTATGTTCCCCTCTTTCTTTTTGATTCTTGCTTTTCTCTGTGGGGGCGCGACAGTGCACCCACCGGGTGTAGTCCCCGAGTTTCGGGTCGGCTGCTGAGCAGGCAGTTCGGAACTCCCTCTGGCGAGTTCCAATTATTAACTTTGTCTAAAATGCTTATTGCAGGAGTATCACAACCTCCGCGCTACCGCCTTCAACCGAAATGTTGAGGAGCTAGGCAGGCGGACTGCCGACATGTCGGAGAGCCGGGGTGAGTCCTTCTCTCTTTTTTTTCACGGGGGCGCGCTGGCGCACCCACGGGCTGTAATCCCCGAGATTCGGGCCGACTGCTGAGCAGTCGGGCCGGATCTTCTCAGCGTCTTTCTTTGTTGATGAATCATCGTCTTTCGTCTTTTTCTTCTTCAGAAGCCAACGCCACCCTTCGGCAGCAGCTGGGCGAGGCCGACACCGCCTTGCGTGCCAAGGAGGAGGAGTGCAGCAAACTCGCCATGGAGCGCGACCTGCTGGCCGCGTAGCTGGCCGAGCAGAAGGAGCTGCTCAAGAAGGCGCAGGACGAGGCCGAGAAGAAGGAGGCCGCCCTCCTGGCCGAGTTCGAGAGCGAGCGCTCCTCCTGGACTGATAGGGAGGCGATGCTGACCTCCGGCTTCCATGAGATCGAAGACATCATCGACGGTGAGTTTCTTTTCTTCCTTTCTTCTTCGAGCTTTCGACTATAGGTCGAGCCGATTTCTGGCTCTTTCGACTCACTTCTTTCTTGTCTTGGCAGACTTCTTCCCTGGCCACTCTCAGGCGGTCACTCAGGCCATCAAGGCTGATCGCGAGATTCGAAGGGCAAGCGGCGCGGAGATCGCCGCCAACGCCCCCCGAACCGTCGATGAGCAGCTTCTGAGCATTGAAGCCCGTCTTCGTCCTGCCCATTGGCTGATGCGCCGGCTTCAGCGTGCCGGCGCCCAGGCGGTTGCCGCTCTATGGCCAGACATGCCGGCCCTGCGCACCGCTAGTCGGACCGCCGACTGGCTGGAGGTCGCAGCTGGCCGTCTTGAAGCTTGGAAGGGTTCCTCGGCCCGGGCCGGAGCGCACCGGGCTCTGGAATTCATCAAGGCGTGGTATCCAGGGCTGGACCTGGACCGGCTGGCCGCGTTCCGGTCGGAGGCTCAGGCAGAGTTGGTGGCAGTGGAGGGTGCCCTTGTCGAGCGCGCGGCGGCGATTGCTGACTACAATGACACCAGTGTCTTCGTCCCCGAGCGGGCTGCAGGCGGCGGGCAGGTGCCGCCAGAGTGGTTCGGGATGAACCCGGACTTTGGTAAGGACTCGGCGGAGGTGATTGACTCCAGTGCCAAGGAGGAAGGCGAGGCGGAGGACGAAGGCGAGACGGAGGTGCCAGGAGTCGGAGCGGGCGACCAACCTCAGCTTGACCGCGCCTCCAGCAACGAGCCGCGTCCAGAGAAGGCGACCACCACCGGAGGCGATCAAACCGAGACCGCCCGGCCGGCAGCCCCGGCGCCTTACACCGGCATCTCCTCCGATCCTCCGATCCCAAATGCCGCCTCCTAGGCTGCCATTTTCACCTCTGCTTTATCTGTCTTAGCAATCTTTCAGAAAACTTTGTTAAATTCGAACAGTTCCACCCGCGGGGTGTATTTTGAACTTCTACTCAAAGATTCGGCCAAGGGCCTATGTAAATATTAATCTGCGTTCTATCTTTCCTTGCTCATTGCTCTTTTAGGCTTTTCCCTTTGCCGCCTTCCCTTAGTCGCCGCCTTTTCAGTCGAACAACCGCTCTGCGGACTGTTGTTGGATCAAATGCTTGGCTACTTTGGGAAGGCAAGTACTCGGCCATTTTAGAGTCTCTTTAACAAGTTAGATAGAAGGCGGCGAGCCGACTACTAAAGAGTCAACTGTCTTTAATAGAGGCTAGTATAAAGCGGCTAGCCGACTACTCATGAGTCGGCTTTTTACCTCAGAGATGCTGGAGGCCGTCTTACGCTATGTTCGTGCTTTGGGTCCTTAGCCATGTTTCGTGTGGGCGCCCGTTCTTCCTCACTCCTGGCCACCAAACAGTCACTCTACGAGCTGCGGCTTTGCCAGGAGACGGATTAGGCACCGCACACTACTTGTCTGACTGCGGGAAGCTCCTCATAGCGCGAGGCGGCAAGTCCCCGGGCCGACTAGTCGGGCCCGGTGCCAAGCGGCTTTTAACAAAGAGTAATATACTCGAAGGCATAATTTTTATCATACAGATAACAAAAAGGGCAGTCCCCGAGCTCATCTCGGGGGGCCCAAAGTCTTAGTACTTTAATACAAAGGGGTAGCGTGATACATACTACATCAACTATAAAATCTTCGAAGAAGATTTGCATTCCACGGGCGTTCTGTCTCTTTGCCGGAGTCGTCCCTCTTGCGCGCTCGGGGCTTTTGAGCATCGATCAGGTAGTAGGAGTCGTTTCCCAGCACCTTGCTGATGATGAAGGGGCCTTCCCAAGGCGCCGACAGCTTGTGCTGGCTGGCTGTTCGCTGGATCAGTCGGAACACAAGGTCGCCCTCTTGGAAAGATCTTGGCCTGACCTTCCTGTTGTAGTATCAACACAGACTCTGCTGGTAGATGCTGGACCGGCTGAGTGCCAACAGCCGGCCCTCTTCCAGCAGATCGACGCCATCTTGACGTGCTTCTTCTGCTTCTTCCTCGATGTACATAGTGACTCGCGGGGAGTCAAACTCTATGTCCGTCGGGATGACGGCTTCGGCACCGTAGACGAGTAAGAAGGGTGTGAAGCTGGTTGACTTGTTTGGAGTCGTGCGCAGACTCCAAAGGACGGCCGGCAGTTCCTCAAGCCAGCAGCCGGCCGACCGCTCCAGCGACACGACCAGTCGAGGCTTGATGCCGGATAAAATGAGGCCGTTTGCCCGCTCCACCTGGCCGTTTGACTGCGGATGGGCAACGAACTCTAAGTCCAGTCGGATGCCCTGCGTCGCGCAGAAACGGGCCAAGGCACCTTTGGCAAAATTTATACCATTGTCGGTGATGATGCTGTGCGGGATGCCGTACCGAGTCATGATGTCGGCGATGAAGGTCACTGCAGTCGGACCATTTAACTTCTTGATGGGCTTCACTTCTATCCACTTGGTGAACTTGTCCACTGCGACAAGTAGATGAGTCAAGCCACCTCGTGTCGTCTTGAATGGTCCCACCATGTCCAGGCCCCAGACTGCAAAGGGCCAGGCGATGGGGATAGTCTTGAGTGCGGAAGCTGGCTGAAGTGGCTTGGAACGGAAAATCTGGCACCCTTTGCACTTTTGGACTAACTCTTTGGCCTCTTCCAGGGCAGTTGGCCAGAAGAAACCGTGCCGGAAGGCTTTGGCGACGAGTGCCCTTGAGGCCGCATGGTGGCCGCACTCGCCTTCATGGACGTCTTTGAGAATTGCCTGGCCTTGTTCTGCCTCGACGCAGCATTGGTAGACGCCAGTGACGCTGCGCCTGACCAGCTCTCTGTTGACTATGGTATAAGCTGCTGCTCGGCATTGCACTTGCCGAGCCAAGATTTCATCAGTTGGCAGCTCTCTGTTTACTAGGAACTTGAGGATGGGCTGGGCCCATGAGGGTGCTGCTATTTCTTCAACTGCCACTAGTGCGACTTGGACAAGGGTGCTGGGCTGGGAGGCGGCGGGGTGGAGTTCGCAGCTGCTTGCTGACTTGACGAAGTCCCCGGGCCAACCGGAGCAATCCCCGGGCCAGGCTCTGGAGTCTTCGATCTTGCCACTGCAGTCCCCGGGCCGGGTTTTGAAGTACCCGGGCCGGCTTCGACTGTATCTTTCTTGGAGTCGAATACGACTTCTTCGGGTGGAGCCAGCACAAAGATTGAGTCTGATTCTGGTGACGGCTTGATAGAAGGCTTGAGGAGGCGCCGAAGGGCGATGCCGGATGGTATTGCTTGGCGAGTGGAGCCGATCCGTGCCAAGGCGTCTGCTTGGTTGTTGCCGTTCCTTGGCACGTGGAGGAATTCGCACCCCTCGAAGTATCCGCTGAGTTGCTGCACAAGGAAACGGTAGCTCGCCATGTTTGCGTCCTTGGCGTCCCAATCGCCAGATGATTGATGGACCACCAAGTCAGAGTCGCCATAACACAGGATCCAGCGAATGCCGAGCTCTTTGGCAAGCTGGAACCCGTGGATGAGCGCCTCGTACTCGGCCACGTTGTTGGAGGCGGCGAAATGGATCTGCAGCGCATATCTGAGCTTGTAACCCTTGGGGGAAGTGAGGACGACACCGGCTCCTAGGCCGGTGCGCATCTTGGAGCCATCGAAGTGCATCCGCCAATGGGTGGAGTCGGGCGCTGGTGGCAGATACTGGGTCTCGGCCCAATCGACGAGGAAGTCGGCCAGTGCTTGCGACTTGATGGCGGTGCGGGGCTCGTAGTAGATGGTGTAGGGAGCCAAGTCGATGGCCCATTTGGCCACTCGGCCGGAAGCATCTCAGCTTCCGATGATCTCGGCAAGTGGGGCTGTGCAGACCACAGTGATTGGATGCTCTTGGAAGTAAGGCTTCAATTTCTTGGCGGCAAAATGCACGCCATAGCACACTTCTGGTAGTGGGGGTAGTTCTGTTGGGAAACGTAGTAATTTCAAAAAAAATCCTACGCACACGCAAGATCATGGTGATGGCATAGCAAGGAGAGGGGAGAGTGTTGTCCACGTACCCTCGTAGACCGTAAGCGGAAGCGTTATGACAACGCGGTTGATGTAGTCGTGCGTCTTCACGATCCGACCGATCCAAGTACCGAACGTACGGCACCTCCGAGTTCAGCACACGTTCAGCTCGATGACGATCCCCGGACTCCGATCCAGCAAAGTGTCGGGGATGAGTTCCGTCAGCACGATGGCATGGTGACGATGATGATGCTCTACCGGCGCAGGGCTTCGCCTAAACTCCGCAGCGATATGACCGAGGTGGAATATGGTGGAGGGGGGCACCGCACACGGCTAAGGAACGATCCGTAGATCAACTTGTGTGTCATGGGGTGCCCCCCTGCCCCCGTATATAAAGGAGCAAGGGCGGAGGAGGCCGGCCGTAGGAGGGGGCGCGCCAAGTGTGGAGTCCTACTAGGACTCCCTAGTCCTAGTAGGATTCCACCTCCCTTGTTGGAGTAGGGGAAGGGGAAAGAGGGGGAGAGGAAGAAGGAAAGGGGGGCTGCGCCCCTTGTCCAATTCGGACCAGAGGGGGGGCGCAGGCCTCCTTCCTTTTGGCCTCTCTCCTCTATTCCCGTATGGCCAAATAAGGCCCATATACTCCCCGGCGAATTCCCGTAACTCTCCGGTACTCCGAAAAATACCCGAATCACTCGGAACCTTTCCGAACTCCGAATATAGTCGTCCAATATATCGATCTTTACGTCTCAACCATTTCGAGACTCCTCGTCATGTCCCCGATCTCATCGGGGACTCCGAACTCCTTCGGTACATCAAAACTCATAAACTCATAATATAATTGTCATCGAAACCTTAAGCGTGCGGACCCTACGGGTTCGAGAACTATGTAGACATGATCTAGAACTATTCTTGGTCAATAACCAATAGCGGAACCTGGATGCCCATATTGGCTCCTACATATTCTATGAAGATCTTTATCGGTCAAACCGCATAACAACATACTTTCTTCCCTTTGTCATCGGTATGTTACTTGCCCGAGATTCGATCGTCGGTATCCAATACCTAGTTCAATCTCGTTACCAGAAAGTCTCTTTACTCGTTACATAATGCATCATCCTGCAACTAACTCATTAGTCACATTGCTTGCAAGGCTTATAGTGATGTGCATTACCGAGAGGGCCCAGAGATACCTCTCCGACAATCGGAGTGACAAAACCTAATCTCGAAATACGCCAACCCAACATGTACCTTTAGAGACACCTGTAGTACTCCTTTATAATCACCCAGTTACGTTGTGACGTTTGGTAGCACCCAAAGTGTTCCTCCGGTAAACGAGAGTTGCATAATCTCATAGTTACAGGAACATGTATAAGTCATGAAGAAAGCAATAGCAACATACTAAACGATCAAGTGCTAGGCTAACGGAATGGGTCATGTCAATCACATCATTTTCCTAATGATGTGATCCCATTAATCAAATGACAACACATGTCTATGGTTAGGAAACATAACCATCCTTGATTAATGAGCTAGTCAAGTAGAGGCATACTAGTGACTATATGTTTGTCTATGTATTCACACATGTATTATGTTTCCGGTTAATACAATTCTAGCATGAATAATAAACATTTATCATGATATAAGGAAATAAATAATAACTTTATTATTGCCTCTAGGGCATATTTCCTTCAGTCTCCCACTTGCACTAGAGTCAATAATCTAGTTCACATTGCCATGTGATTTAACATCAATATTCATATCTGTATATGATTAACACCCATAGTTCACATCGTCATGTGACCAACACCCAAAGGGTTTACTAGAGTCAATAATCTAGTTCACATCGCTATGTGATTAACACCCAAAGAGTACTAAGGTATGATCATGTTTTGCTTGTGAGAGAAGTTTAGTCAACGGATCTGTCATATTCAGAGCCGTATGTATTTTGCAAAATATTCTATGTCCACAATGCTCTGCATGGAGCTACTCTAGCTCATTGCTTCCACTTTCAATATGTATCAAGATTGAGACTTAGAGTCATCTGGATCAGTGTAAAAGCTTGCATCGTTGTAACTTTTTACGACGGGCTCTTTTATCACCTCCATAATCGAGAAACATCTCCTTAGTCCTCACTAAGGATATTCTTGACCGCTGTCCAATGATCTACTCTTAGATCAAAATTGTATTCCTTTGTCAAAACTCTGAGCAAGGTATACAATAGGTCTGGTTCACAACATAGCATACTTTATAGAACCTATGACTGAGGCATAGGGAATGACTTTTCATTCTCTTTCTATTTTCTGCCATGGTCGGGTCTTGAGTCTTACTCAAATTCACACCTTTGCATCACAGGCAAGAACTCCATCTTTGACTGTTCCATTTTGAACTATTTCAAAAATTTATCAAGGTATGTACTCATTGAAAAATCTTATCAAGCATCTTGATCTATCTATATAGATATTGATGCTCAATGTGTAAGAAGCTTCACCGAGGTCTTGCTTTGAAAAACTCTTATTCAAGTATCCTTTCATGCTATCCAGAATTTCTATATCATTTCCAATCAACAATATGTCATCCACATATAATATTAGAAATGCTACAGAGCAACCACTCACTTTCTTGTAAATACAGGCTTCTTCAAAAGTCTATATAAAACCATATGCTTTGATCAACTCATCATAGCGTATATTCGAACTCCGAGATGCTTGCACCAGTCCATAGATGGATCGCTGGAGCTTGCACAATTTGTTAGCACCTTTAGGATTGACAAAACCTTCTGGTTGCATCATATACAATTCTTATTTAAGAAAACCATTAAGTAATGCAGTTTTGACATCCATTTGCCAGATTTCATAAATGTGGCAATTGCTAACATGATTCGGACAGACTTAAGCATCGCTACAGTTGAGAAAATCTCATTGTAGTCAACACCTTGAACTTGTCAAAAAACCTTTTTGCAACAAGTCGAGCTTTTTAGTTAGTAATACTACTATCAGCACCTGTCTTCTTCTTGAAGATCCATTTAATCTCAATGTCTTGCCGATCATTGGGCAAGTCAATCAAATCCCATACTTTGTTTTCATACATGGATCTTATCTCAGATCTCATGGCCTCAAGCCATTTTGCGGAATCTGGGCTCATCATCGCTTCTTCATAGTTCGTAGGTTCGTCATGGTCTAGTAACATAACTTCCAGAACAGGATTACCGTACCACTCTGATGCGGATCTTACTCTGGAAGACCTACGAGGTTCTGTAGTAACTTAATCTGAAGTTTCATGATCATCATCATTAACTTCCTCATTAATTGGTGTAGTAGTCGCAGGAACAGATTTCTGTGATGAACTACTTTCAAATAAGGGAGCAGGTACAGTTACCTCATCAATTTCTACTTTCCTCCCACTGACTTCTTTCGAGAGAAACTCCTTCTCTAGAAAGGATCCATTCTTAGCAACGAATGTTTTGCCTTTGGATTTGTGATAGAAGGAGTACCCAACAGTTTCCTTTGGGTATTCTATGAAGAGGCACTTCTCCGATTTGGGTTCGAGCTTCTTAGGTTGAAAACCTTTTTCATATAAGCATCGCAACTCCAAACTTTAAGAAACGACAGCTTAGGTTTACTGCTAAACCATAGTTCATACGGTGTCGTCTCAACGGATTTAGATGGTGCCCTTTTTAAACGTGAATGCAGCTATCTCTAATGCACAACCCCAAAACGATAGTGGTAAAACCGATAAGAGACATCATAGATCGCACCATGTCCAATAAAGTGCGGTTACGACGTTCGGACACACCATAACGTTGTGGTGTTCCAGGTGGTGTGAGCTGTGAAACTATTCCACATTGTTTTAATTGAAGACCAAACTCGTAACTCAAATATTCGTCTCCGTGATCAGATCGTAGAAACTTTATTTTCTTGTTACGATGATTTTTCCACGTCACTCTGAAATTCTTTGAACCTTTCAATTATTTCAGACTTATGTTTCATCAAGTAGATATACCCATATCTGCTCAAATCATTTTGTGAAGGTAGAAAATAACGATACTTGCCACGAGCATCAACACTCATTGGATCGCATACATCGGTATGTATTATTTCCAATAAGTCAGTAGCTTGTTCCATTGTTCCGGAGAACGGAGTTTTTAGTCATCTTGCCCAAAAGGTACGGTTCGCAAGCATCAAATGATTCATAACCAAGTGATTACGAAAATCCATCTTTATGGAGTTTCTTCATGCGCTTTGCACCGATATGACCCAAACGGCAGTGCCACAAATAAGTTGCACTATCATTATCAACTTTGCATCTTTTGGCATCAATATTATGAATATGTGTATCACTACGATCGAGATCCAACAAACTTATTTCATTAGGTGTATGACCATCAAAGGTTTTATTCATTTAAACATAACAACAATTATTCTTTGGTTTTAAATGAATAACCGTATTGTAATAAACATGATCAAATCATATTCATGCTCAATGCATACAACAAATAACATTTATTTAGGTTCAACACTAATCCCGAAAGTATAGGGAGTGTGCGATGATGATCATATCAATCTTGGAACCACTTCCAACACACATCGTCACTTCACCCTCAACTAGTTTCTGTTTATTCTGTAACTCCTGTTTCGAGTTACTAATCTTAGCAACCGAACAAGTATTAAATACTCAGGGGTTACTATAAACACTAGTAAGGCACACATCAATAACCTGTATATCAAATATACCATTGTTCACTTTGCCATCCTTCTTATCCACCAAATATTCAGGGCATTTCCGCTTCCGGTGACCATTTCCTTTGCAGTGTAAGCACTCAGTTTCAGGCTTTGGTTCAGCTTTAGGCTTCTTCGTGGGAGTGACAACTTTCTTGTCATTCTACTTGAAGTTCCCCTTTCTTTCCCTTTGCCCTTTTCTTGAAACTAGTGATCTTGTCAACCATCAACACTTGATGCTCTTTCTTGATTTCTACCTTCGTTGATTTCAACATCACGAAGAGATCGGGAATCATTTTCGTCATCCCTTGCATACTATAGCTCATCACAAAGTTCTACTAACTTGGTGATGGTGACTAGAGAACGCTGTCAATCACTATCTTATCTGGAAGATTAACTCCCACTTGATTCAAGCGATTGAAGTACCCAGACAATCTGAGCACATGCTCACTAGTTGAGCGATTCTCCTCCATCTTTTAGCTATAGAACTTGTTGGAGACTTCATATCTCTCAACTAGGGTATTTTCTTAAAATATTAACTTCAACTCCTGGAACATCTCATATGGTCCATGACGTTCAAAACGTCTTTGAAGTCCCGATTCTAAGCCGTTAAGCATGGTGCACTAAACTATCAAGTAGTCATCATATTGAGCTAGCCAAACGTTCATAACGTCTGCATCTGCTCCTGCAATAGGTCTGTCACCTAGCGGTGCATTAAGGACATAATTATTCTGTGCAGCAATGAGGATAAACCTCAGATCACGGATCCAATCCACATCATTGCTACTAACATCTTTCAACACAGTTTTCTCTAGGAACATATCAAAATAAACATATGAAAGCAACAACGCGAGCTATTGATCTATAACATAATTTGCAAAATACTACCAGGACTAAGTTCATGATAAATTAAAGTTCAATTAATCATATTACTTAAGAACTCCCACTTAGAAAGACATCCCTCTAATCCTCTAAGTGATCACGTGATCCAAATCAACTAAACCATAACCGATCATCACGTGAGATGGAGTAGTTTTCAATGGTGAACATCACTATGTTGATCATATCTACTATATGATTCACGCTCGACCTTTCGGTCTTCGTGTTCAGAGGCCATATCTGCATATGCTAGGCTCGTCAAGTTTAACCTGAGTATTCCGCGTGTGCAAAACCGGCTTGCACCCGTTGTAGATGGACATAGAGCTTATCACACCCGATCATCACGTGGTGTCTGGGCACGATGAACTTTGGCAACGGTGCATACTCAGGGAGAACACTTCTTGATAATTAGTGAGAGATCATCTTAAAATGCTACCGTCAAACAAAACAGAATAAGATGTATAACAGATAAACATCATATGCAATCAAAATATGTGACATGATATGGCCATCATCATCTTGTGCCTTTGATCTCCATCTCCAAAGCATCGTCATGATCTCCATCGTCATCGGCATGACCCATGATCTCCATCAACTTGATCTATATCAATGTGTTGTCACATTGTCGTCTCGCCAACAATTGCTCTTGCAACTATTGCTATCGCATAGCGATAAAGTAAATCAATTATTTGGCGCTTGCATCTTATGCAATAGAGAGACAACCATAAGGATTTTGCCAGTTGCCAATAACTTCAACAAAACATGATCATCTCATACAACAACTTATATCTCATCACGTCTTGACCATATCACATCACAACATGCCCTGCAAAAACAAGTTAGACGTCCTCTACTTTGTTGTTGCAAATTTTACGTGGCTGCTACGGGCTGAGCAAGAACCGTTCTTACCTACGCATCAAAACCACAACGATAGTTCATCAAGTTAGTGCTGTTTTAACCTTCGCAAGGACCGGGCGTAGCCATACTCGGTTCAACTAAAGTTGGAGAAACTGACACCTCCCAGCCACCTGTGTGCAAAGCACGTCGGTAGAACCAGTCTCGCGTAAGCGTACGCGTAATGTCGGTTCGGGCCGGTTCATCCAACAATACTGCCGAACCAAAGTATGACATGCTGGTAAGCAGTATGACTTGTATCGCCCACAACTCACTTGTGTTCTACTTGTGCATATAACATCAATGCATAAAACCTAGGCTCGGATGCCACTGTTGGGAAACGTAGTAATTTCAAAAAAAATCCTACGCACACGCAAGATCATGGTGATGGCATAGCAACGAGAGGGGAGAGTGTTGTCCACGTACCCTCGTAGACCGTAAGCGGAAGCGTTATGACAACGCGGTTGATGTAGTCGTGCGTCTTCACGATCCGACTGATCCAAGTACCGAACGTACGACACCTCCGAGTTCAGCACACGTTCAGCTCGATGACGATCCCCGGACTCCGATCCAGCAAAGTGTCGAGGATGAGTTCCGTCATCACGACGGCGTGGTGACAATGATGATGCTCTACCGGCGCAGGGCTTCGCCTAAACTCCGCGACGATATGACCGAGGTGGAATATGGTGGAGTGGGGCACCGCACATGGCTAAGGAAAGATCCGTAGATCAACTTATGTGTCATGGGGTGCCCCCCTGCCCCCGTATATAAAGGAGCAAGGGGGGAGGAGGCCGGCCCTAGGAGGGGGCGCGCCAAGTGTGGAGTCCTACTAGGACTCCCTAGTCCTAGTAGGATTCCACCTTCCTTGTTGGAGTAGGAGAAGGGGAAAGAGGGGGAGAGGAAGAAGGAAAGGGGGGCTGCACCCCTTGTCCAATTCGGACCAGAGGGGGGGCGCAGGCCTCCTTCCTTTTGGCCTCTCTCCTCTATTCCCGTATGGCCCAATAAGGCCCATATACTCCCCGACGAATTCCCGTAACTCTCAGGTACTCCGAAAAATACCCGAATCACTCGGAACCTTTCCGAACTCCGAATATAGTCGTCCAATGTATCGATCTTTACGTCTCGACCATTTCAAGACTCCTCGTCATGTCCCCGATCTCATCCGGGACTCCAAACTCCTTCGGTACATCAAAACTCATAAACTCATAATATAACTGTCATCGAAACCTTAAGCGTGCGGACCCTACGGGTTCGAGAACTATGTAGACATGACCTAGAAATATTCTTGGTCAATAACCAATAGCGGAACCTGGATGCCCATACTAGCTCCTACATATTCTATGAAGATCTTTATCGGTCAAACCGCATAACAACATACTTTGTTCCCTTTGTCATCGGTATGTTACTTGCCCGAGATTCGATCGTCGGTATCCAATACCTAGTTCAATCTCGTTACCAGCAAGTCTCTTTACTCGTTACATAATGCATCATCCCTTAACTAACTCATTAGTCACATTGCTTATAAGGCTTATAGTGATGTGCATTACCGAGAGGGCCCAGAGATACCTCTCCGACAATCGGAGTGACAAAACCTAATCTCGAAATACGCCAACCCAACATGTACCTTTGGAGACACCTGTAGTACTCCTTTATAATCACCTAGTTACGTTGTGACGTTTGGTAGCACCCAAAGTGTTCCTCCGATAAACAGGAGTTGCATAATCTCATAGTTACAGGAACATGTATAAGTCATGAAGAAAGCAATAGCAACATACTAAATGATCAAGTGCTAGGCTAACGGAACGGGTCATGTCAATCACATCATTCTCCTAACGATGTGATCCCATTAATCAAATGACAACACATGTCTATGGTTAGGAAACATAACCATCTTTGATTAATGAGCTAGTCAAGTAGAGGCATACTAGTGACTATATGTTTGTCTATGTATTCACACATGTATTATGTTTCCGGTTAATACAATTCTAGCATGAATAATAAACATTTATCATGATATAAGGAAATAAATAATAACTTTATTATTGCCTCTAGGGCATATTTCCTTCAGTCTCCCACTTGCACTAGAGTCAATAATCTAGTTCACATTGCCATGTGATTTAACATCAATATTCATATCTGTATATGATTAACACCCATAGTTCACATCGTCATGTGACCAACACCCAAAGGGTTTACTAGAGTCAATAATCTAGTTCACATCGCTATGTGATTAACACCCAAAGAGTACTAAGGTATGATCATGTTTTGCTTGTGAGAGAATTTTAGTCAACGGATCTGTCATATTCAGTGCCGTATGTATTTTGCAAAATATTCTATGTCCACAATGCTCTGCATGGAGCTACTCTAGCTCATTGCTTCCACTTTCAATATGTATCCAGATTGAGACTTAGAGTCATCTGGATCAGTGTAAAAGCTTGCATCATTGTAACTTTTTACGACGGGCTCTTTTATCACCTCCATAATCGAGAAACATCTCCTTAGTCCTCACTAAGGATATTCTTGACCGTTGTCCAGTGATCTACTCTCAGATCAAATTGTATTCCTTTGTCAAAACTCTGAGCAAGGTATACAATAGGTCTGGTTCACAGCATAGCATACTTTATAGAACCTATGACTGAGGCATAGGGAATGACTTTTCATTCTCTTTCTATTTTCTGCCATGGTCGGGTCTTGAGTCTTACTCAAATTCACACCTTTGCATCACAGGCAAGAACTCCATCTTTGAATGTTCCATTTTGAACTATTTCAAAAATTTATCAAGGTATGTACTCATTGAAAAATCTTATCAAGCGTCTTGATCTATCTATATAGATATTGATGCTCAATGTGTAAGAAGCTTCACCGAGGTCTTGCTTTGAAAAACTCTTATTCAAGTATCCTTTCATGCTATCCAGTATTTCTATATCATTTCCAATCAACAATATGTCATCCACATATAATATTAGAAATGCTACAGAGCTTCCACTCACTTTCTTGTAAATACAGGCTTCTTCAAAAGTCTGTATAAAACCATATGCTTTGATCAACTCATCAAAGCGTATATTCCAACTCCGAGATGCTTGCACCAGTCCATAGATGGATCGCTGGAGCTTGCACAATTTGTTAGCACCTTTAGGATTGAAAAAACCTTCTGGTTGCATCATATACAACTCTTATTTAAGAAAACCATTAAGGAATGCAGTTTTGACATCCATTTGCCAGATTTCATAAATGTGGCAATTGCTAACATGATTCGGACAGACTTAAGCATCGCTACAGTTGAGAAAATCTCATTGTAGTCAACACCTTGAACTTGTCGAAAAACCTTTTTGCAACAAGTCGAGCTTTTTAGATAGTAATACTACTATCAGCACCTGTCTTCTTCTTGAAGATCCATTTAATCTCAATGTCTCGCCGATCATTGGGCAAGTCAATCAAAGCCCATACTTTGTTTTCATACATGGATCTTATCTCAGATCTCATGGCCTCAAGCCATTTTGCGGAATCTGGGCTCATCATCGCTTCTTCATAGTTCGTAGGTTTGTCATGGTCTAGTAACATAACTTCCAGAACAGGATTACCGTACCACTCTGATGCGGATCTTACTCTGGAAGACCTACGAGGTTCTGTAGTAACTTAATCTGAAGTTTCATGATCATCATCATTAACTTCCTCATTAATTGGTGTAGTAGTCGCAGGAACATATTTCTATGATGAACTACTTTCAAATAAGGGAGCAGGTACAATTACCTCATCAAGTTCTACTTTCCTCCCACTCACTTCTTTCGAGAGAAACTCCTTCTCTAGAAAGGATCCATTCTTAGCAACGAATGTTTTGCCTTTGGATTTGTGATAGAAGGAGTACCCAACAGTTTCCTTTGGGTATTCTATGAAGACGCACTTCTCCGATTTGGGTTCGAGCTTATCAGGTTGAAAACCTTTTTCATATAAGCATCGCAACTCCAAACTTTAAGAAACGACAACTTAGGTTTACTGCTAAACCATAGTTCATACGGTGTCGTCTCAACGGATTTAGATGGTGCCCTTTTTAAACGTGAATGTAGCTGTCTCTAATGCACAACCCCAAAACGATAGTGGTAAAACAAATAAGAGACATCATAGATCGCACCATATCCAATAAAGTGCGGTTACGATGTTCAGACACACCATAACGTTGTGGTGTTCCAGGTGGCGTGAGCTGTGAAACTATTCCACATTGTTTTAATTGAAGACCAAACTCGTAACTCAAATATTCGTCTCCGCGATCAGATCGTAGAAACTTTATTTTCTTGTTATGATGATTTTTCCACTTCACTCTGAAATTCTTTGAACCTTTCAATTATTTCAGACTTATGTTTCATCAAGTAGATATACCCATATCTGCTCAAATCATTTTGTGAAGGTCAGAAAATAACGATACTTGCCACGAGCATCAACACTCATTGGATCGCATACATTGGTATGTATTATTTCCAATAAGTTAGTAGCTTGTTCCATTGTTCCGGAGAACGGAGTTTTTAGTCATCTTGCCCAAAAGGTACGGTTCGCAAGCATCAAATGATTCATAACCAAGTGATTACGAAAATCCATCTTTATGGAGTTTCTTCATGCGCTTTACACCGATATGACCCAAATGGCAGTGCCACAAATAAGTTGCACTATCATTATCAACTTTGCATCTTTTGGCATCAATATTATGAATATGTGTATCACTACGATCGAGATCCAACAAACTATTTTCATTGGGTGGCTGACCATCAAAGGTTTTATTCATTTAAACAGAACAACAATTATTCTCTGGTTTTAAATGAATAACCGTATTGCAATAAACATGATCAAATCATATTCATGCTCAACGCAAACACCAAATAACATTTATTTAGGTTCAACACTAATCCCGAAAGTATAGGGAGTGTGCGATGATGATCATATCAATCTTGGAACCACTTCCAACACACATCGTCACTTCACCCTCAACTAGTTTCTGTTTATTCCGTAACTCCTGTTTCGAGTTACTAATCTTAGCAACCGAACAAGTATCAAATACTCAGGGGTTACTATAAACACTAGTAAGGCACACATCAATAACCTGTATATCAAATATACCCTTGTTCACTTTGCCATCCTTCTTATCCACCAAATATTCAGGGCATTTCCGCTTCCAGTGACCATTTCCTTTGCAGTGTAAGCACTCAGTTTCAGGCTTTGGTTCAGCTTTGGGCTTCTTCGTGGGAGTGACAACTTTCTTGTCATTCTACTTGAAGTTCCCGTTTCTTTCCCTTTGCCCTTTTCTTGAAACTAGTGATCTTGTCAACCATCAACACTTGATGCTCTTTCTTGATTTCTACCTTCGTCGATTTCAACATCACGAAGAGATCGGGAATCATTTTCGTCATCCCTCGCATACTATAGCTCATCACAAAGTTCTACTAACTTGGTGATGGTGACTAGAGAACTCTGTCAATCACTATCTTATCTGGAAGATTAACTCCCACTTGATTCAAGTGATTGAAGTACCCAGACAATCTGAGCACATGCTCCCTAGTTGAGCGATTCTCCTCCATCTTTTAGCTATAGAACTTGTTGGAGAGTTCATATCTCTCAACTCGGGTATTTTCTTAAAATATTAACTTCAACTCCTGGAACATCTCATATGGTCCATGACGTTCAAAATGTCTTTGAAGTCCCAATTCTAAGCCGTTAAGCATGGTGCACTAAACTATCAAGTAGTCATCATATTGAGCTAGCCAAACGTTCATAACGTCTGCATCTGCTCCTGCAATAGGTCTGTCACCTAGCGGTGCATTAAGGACATAATTCTTCTGTGCAGCAATGAGGATAAACCTCAGATCACAGATCCAATCCGCATCATTGCTACTAAAATCTTTCAACATAGTTTTCTCTAGGAACATATCAAAATAAACATATGAAAGCAACAACGCGAGCTATTGATCTATAACATAATTTGCAAAATACTACCAGGACTAAGTTCATGATAAATTAAAGTTCAATTAATCATATTACTTAAGAACTCCCACTTAGAAAGACATCCCTCTAATCCTCTAATTGATCATGTGATCCAAATCAACTAAACCATAACCGATCATCACGTGAGATGGACTAGTTTTCAATGGTGAACATCACTATGTTGATCATATCTACTATATGATTCACGCTCGACCTTTCGGTCTCCGTGTTCCGAGGCCATATCTGCATATGCTAGGCTCGTCAAGTTTAACCTGAGTATTCCGTGTGTGCAAAACTGGCTTGCACCCGTTGTAGATGGACGTAGAGCTTATCACACCCGATCATCACGTGGTGTCTGGGCACGACGAACTTTGGCAACGGTGCATACTCAGGGAGAACACTTCTTGATAATTAGTGAGAGATCATCTTAAAATGCTACCGTCAAACAAAACAGAATAAGATGTATAACAGATAAACATCATATGCAATCAAAACATGTGACATGATATGGCCATCATCATCTTGTGCCTTTGATCTCCATCTCCAAAGCATCGTCATGATCTCCCTCGTCACCGGCATGACACCATGATCTCCATCAACATGATCTATATCAATGTGTCGTCACATTGTCGTCTCGCCAACAATTGCTCTTGCAACTATTGCTATCGCATAGCGATAAAGTAAATCAATTATTTGGCGCTTGCATCTTATGCAATAGAGAGACAACCATAAGGATTTTGCCAGTTGCCGATAACTTCAACAAAACATGATATACAACAACTTATATCTCATCACGTCTTGACCATATCACATCACAACATGCCCTGCAAAAAAAAGTTAGACGTCCTCTACTTTGTTGTTGCAAATTTTACGTGGCTGCTATGGGCTGAGCAAGAACCGTTCTTACCTACGCATCAAAACCACAACGATAGTTCGTCAAGTTAGTGCTGTTTTAACCTTCGCAAGGACCGGCGTAGCCATACTCGGTTCAACTAAAGTTGGAGAAACTGACACCCGCCAGCCACCTGTGTGCAAAGCACGTCGGTAGAACCAGTCTCGCGTAAGCGTACGCGTAATGTCGGTCCGGGCCGCTTCATCCAACAATACCTCCGAACCAAAGTATGACATGCGGGTAAGCAGTATGACTTGTATCGCCCACAACTCACTTGTGTTCTACTCGTGCATATAACATCGACGCATAAAACCTAGGCTCGGATGCCACTATTGGGAAACGTAGTAATTTCAAAAAAATTCCTACGCACATGCAAGATCATGGTGATGGCATAGCAACGAGAGGGGAGAGTGTTGTCCACGTACCCTGTAGACCGTAAGCGGAAGCGTTATGACAACGCGGTTGATGTAGTCGTGCGTCTTCACGATCCGACCGATCCAAGTACCGAACGTACGGCACCTCCGAGTTCAGCACAGGTTCAGCTCGATGACGATCCCCGGAATCCGATCCAGCAAAGTGTCGAGGATGTGTTCCGTCAGCACGACGGCGTGGTGAGGATGATGATGCTCTACCGGCGCAGGGCTTCGCCTAAACTCCGCGACGATATGACCGAGGTGGAATATGGTGGAGGGGGGCACCGCACACGGCTAAGGAACGATCCGTAGATCAACTTGTGTGTCATGGGGTGCCCCCTGCCCCCGTATATAAAGGAGCAAGGGGGAGGAGGCCGGCCCTAGGAGGGGGCGCGCCAAGTGTGGAGTCCTACTAGGACTCCCTAGTGCTAGTAGGATTCCACCTCCCTTGTTGGAGTAGGAGAAGGGGAAAGAGGGGGAGAGGAAGAAGGAAAGGGGGGCTGCGCCCCTTGTCCAATTCGGACCAGAGGGGGGGCGCAGGCCTCCTTCCTTTTGGCCTCTCTCCTCTATTCCCGTATGGCCCAATAAGGCCCATATACTCCCCGGCGAATTCCCGTAACTCTCTGGTACTCCGAAAAATACCCGAATCACTCGGAACCTTTCCGAACCACGAGTATAGTCGTCCAATATATCGATCTTTACGTCTCGACCATTTCGAGACTCCTCGTCATGTCCCCGATCTCATCCGGGACTCCGAACTCCTTCGGTACATCAAAACTCATAAACTCATAATATAATTGTCATCGAAACCTTAAGCGTGCGGACCCTACGGGTTCGAGAACTATGTAGACATGACCTAGAACTGTTCTTGGTCAATAACCAATAGCATAACCTGGATGCCCATATTGGCTCCTACATATTCTACGAAGATCTTTATCGGTCAAACCGCATAACAACATACTTTGTTCCCTTTGTCATCGGTATGTTACTTGCCCGAGATTCGATCGTCGGTATCCAATACCTAGTTCAATCTCGTTACCAGCAAGTCTCTTTACTCGTTACATAATGCATCATCCCGCAACTAACTCATTAGTCACATTGCTTGCAAGTCTTATAGTGATGTGCATTACCGAGAGGGCCCAGAGATACCTCTCCGACAATCGGAGTGACAAAACCTAATCTCGAAATACGTCAACCCAACATGTACCTTTGGAGACACCTGTAGTACTCCTTTATAATCACCCAGTTACGTTGTGACGTTTGGTAGCACCCAAAGTGTTCCTTCGGTAAACAGGAGTTGCATAATCTCATAGCTACAGGAACATGTATAAGTCATGAAGAAAGCAATAGCAACATACTAAATGATCAAGTGCTAGGCTAACGGAATGGGTCATGTCAATCACATCATTCTCCTAATGATGTGATCCCATTAATCAAATGACAACACATGTCTATGGTTAGGAAATATAACCATCTTTGATTAATGAGCTAGTCAAGTAGAGGCATACGAGTGACTATATGTTTGTCTATGTATTCACACATGTATTATGTTTCCGGTTAATACAATTCTAGCATGAATAATAAACATTTATCATGATATAAGGAAATAAATAATAACTTTATTATTGCCTCTAGGGCATATTTCCTTTATGTTCTGCTTGGAGGTCGACAGTACCTCGCTCAGGTAATATACCAGTCTCTGGACAGGTAGCGCCTTGCCTTCCTCATTGCGCTCGACTACAATGATTGTGCTGACTACCCGGCTGGTGGCGGCAATGTATAGGAGCATGGGCTCTTTGGGAGTCGGAGCCGCCAGCACAGGGGGAGTAGCCAACATCTTCTTTAGTTGGAGAAAGGCCTCGTCCGCCTTAGGAGTCCACTCAAAAAAGGTTGTCTTCTTCATGAGCTGGTATAGGGGGAGAGCCTTCTCGCCCAGCCGACTGATGAATCGGCTGATGGACGCCAAACAGCCGGTGAACTTTTGCACATCTAACAGTCGTCTGGGTGCTTCCATCCTTTCGATGGCCTTGATCTTCACAGGGTTGCACTCTATGCCGCGTTCGGAGACCAGGAAACCAAGTAGCTGGCCGGCTGGTACTCCAAAGACGCACTTCTCGGGGTTGAGCTTGATCTGGAATCGGCGCAGGTTCTCGAAAGTCTCCTTGAGGTCTTCCAACAGAGTCGCATGTTTCCCCGTCTTCACCACCACATCATCTACGTAGACATGGGCATTTCTGCCGAGTTGCTTGAGGAGGCACTTCTGCATGCAACGCTAAAAGGTGGCGCCGGCATTCCTCAAGCCAAATGTCATGGTCAGGTATCAGAAGGCACCAAACGGCGTGATGAAGGTGGTCTTCAGTCGGTCGGCCGGGTTCAGTTTGATCTGGTGATATCCAGAGTATGCATCCAGAAAACTCAACAACTCGCATCCGGCCGTGGAGTCTATCACCTGATCAATTCTCAGCAAAGAAAATGGGTCCTTGGGGCAGGCTTTGTTGAGACTTGTGCAGTCAATGCACATCCGCCACTGCTTGTTCTTCTTCAGCACCAGTACTGGGTTTGCTAGCCACTCTGGAAAAAACACTTCCATGATGAAGCCGGCTGCCAGGAGCCGGGCTATTTCTTCTCCAACAACTCTTCTCTTTTCTTCTGACAGGCGGCGCAAGGGCTGCCTGGCGGGTTTCACATCAGACTGGACATGTAACTTGTGCTCGGCGAATTCCGTCGGTACACCAGGCATGTCCTTAGGGGACCATGCGAAGATGTCTCGATTCTCACGGAGGAAATCGACGAGCTCGCCTTCCTATTTGCTGTCAAGGTTTGTACCCATGACAGCGTACCTCTCTGGGTGCTCCGGGTCCAAAGGTATCTTCTTCGTTTCTCTGGCCGGCTTGAATGATCCTTCTGCTTCCGACTCCTTGGGGTCGGGCGACAACTCAGGCTGCTTGCCGGCCATCGCCACGACCTGATCAAGAAGCCATTTCTCAGCTACGATCACCAAGGACTTGGCCAGCCGACTTCTCTCGGCCATGCAAGCAGACGACTTTCTGTAGTCGCTGGCCATGGTTAGTATCCCCTTGGAACTCGGCATCTTCATCTTGAGGTAGGCATAGTGGGGGACCGCCATGAACTTGGCCAACGCTGGTCGGCCAAGCAACGCATGGTACGGGCTTTCAAGGTCCACCACTTCAAACCAAATTGGCTCTCGGCGAAAATGATCTTTGTCCCCAAAGAGGACGTCTATCAGAACCTTGCCGATTGGTGAGCAGGAAAGGCCAGGAACAATGCCGTGGAACACAGTCTGGCTGCTCTGAAGCTGTCTTCGCTTGATTCCTAACTTCTCCATCGTATCCTTGTACAGGATGTTGATACTGCTGCCTCTGTCTATCAATACTCGCGAGAAGCGAGCGACCCGCCTATCTGTGGCGAGTGTGGCGCCTAAGACCAAGGCGTAGGAGCCTGTACTCGGCATCACCTTTGGGTGATCGGCTCTGCTCCAACTTATGGGCCTCTCGGACCAGTGCATGAACTCTGGAGCGCATGACGTGACCGCATTCACCTCTTGCTGCTGTTGGCGCCTGCTGCGCCGGTTGTCTGCCACACAGGTGAACACCACATAGGCTCCGTGCTCATCTGGGAACTCGTCTTGTATCGCGCCGACTCGCCTGATCGCCAGCTGCTGGGGCGGCTGTGGTGGAGGCAGCCCAGCAGGCGGGGGAGGGAGCAGGCCGTCTCCCTTGGCGATTCTGGTCAGCTAGTGGCATTTCCGGGTGGTGTGGTTTGACGGCTTCGCGCCGCTGTGAAATTTGCAGGGGCCATCCAGGGTCTGCTCGTAGGAGAAAGCCGGCAACCAGTTGGACTTGCCGCCCCTCTGCCGCTTCGTCGGAGGCGGTCCCTCCGGCTGTTGGTCTTCGATTGTCGCCACTTGCCGGCTGTTGGAGGCCGGTTGCGGGGCCTTGCGCTTGTGGTTGTTCTGCTGTTGCCACCGACTGGGCTCCCCAGCCGGAGTTCTTGGAGCCTGAGGAGCGACTTTGCCAATCGCGCTGACTTGAATCTCCGCCTACATGGAGGAGTCGGCCGTGGCGTACTTGTCTGCCGTGATCAGTAGTTCATCGAGGGTCTCCGGCTCGTCGCAGAGAATCTTGTGCTTGAGGAGGGTGCCTTCTCTGCACCCGGCAGTAAAGTACTCAATAGCCTGCACCTCATGCACGCCTTCGCAGGAGTTCTGGAGCTCGCCCCAGCGCGTGAGATAGTCGCGAGTGGATTCGTTGGGGCCTTGCATGCACAAGGAGAGTTGGTGAGGCTTGGGAGGTCGCTTGTACGTGCTTGTGAAGTTGCGGACGAAGGCCTCGGTGAAGTCGACCCAACTGTTGATACTGCGAGGCTTTAGACTGTTCAACCATGTCCGGGCCGAGCCCTGGAGCATGAGTGGGACATATCTTACGGCAACACGCTTGTTGCCGTTCGCTATATCGACGGCGGTGGAGTAATCGATCAGCCAGTCCTCCGGCTTCACGGTGCCGGTATATTTGGGCGTGTCTCGGGGGAGCGTGAACCCTTTGGGGAAGGGCTCATCTCGGATGCGGGGTCCAAAGCAGGGAGGACCCAACTCGTCTTCTTCTTCCCGCGCCAAGGATCGGTGGAGTCGGTCGATCCGGTGGCGGGCGTCTTTCTCTCCGACTCCCTCTCGGCGGCCAAGACGGTCGCCGAGAGTCGAATGTTCCACGGGCGGCAGGGAGACTCGCCTTTCTCTGCGAGGAGGGGGAGTCAGATAGTCGTCCCGCTATTCCACCGCTTTGGGGCGGCCGTCTTGGTCGCCCTCGATGGTAATGCGAGTCTGACTGTGGCTAGCAGCCGGCTCCTTGTCCTTCTTCCCACGGGCCCCGCCAATCGGCGTCCGGGACGTCGCGCCTTGGTCTCGGCAGGGTGGCGGGTCGTTGTTTTGTCGCTACGGCGCCTCTGCGCGGAAACCGGCTTCGTTCTGCGCGGAAGCTGCATCGAGGAGCTGCTGAACTCGCTCCGTCATCATGCGGCGCTCTTCGCCCTCGAAGTTGTTGAGCTCGTCTGCCGCCGCCTGGGCGGTGCAGATGTTCTCCGCAGGCGTGGCATACACAGGGCGATCAGCCCCGAACAGATTGGCGATTGCCGCGCCGCGTTGTCGGACCGCGCCTAGGCGGCAAGGCCCAGTCGGAGCCGGCGAGCCGCCCACGGCGCGATCCATCTCGCGCTGGTAGGCTTCTGACAAGCGCCTCATGCTTGCCAGCTTCTTAGCACCCTCGATAAGCTGAAGGCGGCATGCCTCTAGCGTCTCGGCATCGGTGTCTCCCAGAATCGGCGTAGTGAGGTCTCACAGAGCCGCGTCGAGCGGGTCGTGCGCTCCCTCACCGGAATGCTCGCCGTGATCAAGGACGAGAACTTCCGTGACGGTGCTCCCGCCGCTCCCCTCACAAGGGAGCGGCTCGTCGTAGACCACCACGTTGGTGGGAAATGCGTCGAGCGACGCTGTGTCTGAGTCGACAAGCATCGGGTCGGTGGATCCTATGGACTCCAGGTCCACGGCAGGCTCGCCGGCGACGTGGAGTTGGTCGAGGAGACCCGCGAGGAGGCTCTCGGGGGCGCTCATGCCTGCGTCGGACGCAGGCTCGTCGGAGAGGCCAACCTCACCAATAAGCTTGGCGAGGCTGCTGGCCGCGCAGGCGATATCAGCGCCGCGCAGCGCATCGGCGCAAAATCCATCTGGCGTGCCGGGCTGGCTGCACTCGCCAGTGAAGAAAAGGGTTCCCGTCCAGAGCAGGTCTCCGGACGACGGTGCACCTCGCCCCATGGTGGGCGCCAAATGTCGGGGGTTGGGTACAACATATGCCAAGGGATGGCTTATCATGGTGGGAGCGAGTAGAATGTCTCCGGTGCCCGGAAGCGGGATGAGGCGAAGACATGCACGCCGACGGAACTTACCCAGCTTCAGGGCTCTCCGAGGAGATAACACCCCTACTGCTGCTCTGCGGGGTCTCCGCATGGTCACTATGTCAAAGTGGCTACAATGGTGCTCCTGGAGCTGTTTCTGGAGGTAGGAGAAGGCCAGGCTGGCTCTCTCCTTCCTGTGATCTAAGTTCTATTTCTCTCTGGGTCCGAACCCTTTGCATGGGCTTCCCGGGGGGGTTATATAGGCCTACCCCCCAGGGGTACAATAGTAATCCGGCTGGGCGTGGGTCCCTGTCGTCTGTCTCTCAGGCCGCTGTTCTCTCTGCTGACTACTGGGGCCCGCCGTCTGGCGGGCCCCGCGGACAGGCCTAATACTGTAGCGGTACTCCTGATGACGCTGGCTTGGTCATGCGGTCATGGCAACAGCGTCGCCGTCTGGCGTGCGTTCACTGTCGCCATTCCCCATCTTGTCTGGTTAATGGCGGGCGGGGCCCGTGGGAGAGGGGTCGGCCGACTCCAGGGGGCCGACTCCCATGGTCCGTGTTCCGGGCGCTCATGCCGTCTTCTGTCTACCTACTGACAGGCGCCCCCGCCGTCCTTGGGTCGTACAGGCAAGCATCATGGGCACAGTGCGCTGCCCACTGTGGCTGAGGTCAGGGCAGGCATGGCAACAGTGCCGCGCCTCACCAGAGATCTTCAGCGATATGGCTTACTGTAGCCATGCCGGCCCCTTGTAAGCAGGGGGAACGGCCATGCCGTGGCCGTACCCCCCCTCGTCCTTCGAGACGAGGGTGGAGTCGCGGGCCGACTCTCCATAGCCGGCCTCCCTGGAAGTCACCGGCCATGAGTCGGCTTATCTTGGAGTCGTCGTCTGGGACTCGGCATATCTTGGAGTCGCCGCTGGGACTCGGCATATCTTGGAGTCGCCGTCTGGGACTCGGCATATCTTGGAGTAGTCGTCTGGGACTCGGCATATCTTGGAGTCGTCGTTGGGACTCAGCATATCTTGGAGTCGCCGTCTGGGACTCGGCATATCTTGGAGTCGCTGTTGGGACTTGGCCTAGGCGGCGCTACTGATCCCAATGTCTTGAAAGGTTCTGGGGCTCGGGTCAGCCTACCCGTGGCCCATTACTCCGACAGCCGCGGAGAAAGGAAAGGCCCGCCAGGTGGAGCTTGACTCTCCTCCATCCAAGCGCGCTCGAGGCCGTCCGCGCAAACACCCTGCAACTCCCATGGTGGCTCCCCGTGGTCGCGGAGGTGATCTTCCGCATGGTGAAGGGCGGCCGGCCGCCGCTGGGGGACGCGCCACGGCCGCACGACCCCCTAGGCCGCGCTCCAACTCGGCAGAGGTACTGCCGGAGTTCGTTGTGTGGGCGGCGGAGCCGGCCAGCACCCGGCTCCAACTTCCTCGCTTCCTCCTAGGTGAGCTTCCGGCTGGCGCCCCGGGCGGCCTCTGGCTCCAGGAGGACGGTTGCTGTTGCCGAGCCTCCTGGGCTTCGCTGGAGGTCTCTGCATCCGGGAGCTTGGCCCTGACCCGCGTCTAGCAAACGTTTGCCCGCGCGCATGGTCTGATCCGGTGGTGTACCCTGCACTTCAAGTTCGACGGCGATGCCACCCTCTACGTGAGGGTGTTCGGGGAAGATGGTCGCCGCGCTGGGTGTTGCCCTGAGAATGACAACCGCGGCCGAGGGTCCAGCCCCGGCAACGATGAAGACGACAGGGCGCGTGCGGCTGGAGGCGGTCGAGGTTCATCGAGCATCGACGACTCTTCTTCGAGTAGCGGCTCCTCCGGCGGTGGCCGCGATCAGCCCCCGTGCCGCCGCGCCTGCCTGGAGGGAGGTAGCAGGTCTGCCCACTGTCGCGCCTCGGTGAAGCGCGAGACGGAGTCCTCCTGAGCTCTGGAGGCAGTTCGAGTCTCCCTCGTGAGCTGGTGTCGGGCGAGTCGCGCCTGTTTTGTTTTCCGTTTCCCTGCGTAAAAAGACAGTAGTGTAGGGCCCCGCGTGGGTGTGCTTGGACTATTGTTGTTTAATTATTGTACTGCTTCCGCTATTCTGGTATTGTGCCTTCGTGTCGTACGCTAGTGCACAGAAATTACTTAGCTCGGGGGGAGGGCTTGTCGTGACCCTTGCATCCCGAAGCTGAGGCTTCGCCGAATGTTCCATGTCCTACGAGGGTTAGTCTGGAGAGGTAGTTCCCGGCCTCAGCCATGGAGGCGATCGACCCAGGCCCCGCATTCGTGTCGTGATGCCCGTGGGGCACAGACTGGAGGGGTGCTCCTGTAGTGGACCTGGGTTAGGTAGCCTCGAACGACAAGGGCAGAAAACACTCGCGAGGGTGCCCGTGGTGTTCCCTCGCGAGACTTGCGTGAGAGAAATCGGGGCAGGAGAGCGAAAGAAGCAAAGAGCCACAAACCAAAGACGACAACAACTTCAGCAAAACCTCGAGTGGGGATGAACAAGCCAACTGCAGAAAGCAAATGAGAAAAGCCGCGTACGGCACCTAATCTAGTCTTTGACGTCTTCTCACCAATGCGGAGCTAAGGGCTGCCACTGGGTGTGGGAGGGAGCCCCAGGGCCTGAGGCCGGCGCTCCTGAGACTCCGGGGCGTGTACAGCCCCACTCATTATTACGTGAGAGTGTCACGGGCGGCGAGCTTCACATGCATTGGCCTTCTTCAATGGCTCCGGTCCTTTCTCGGGAGGATCGACTTCACAGGCGTTCGCCTTCTTCACAGGCTCTGGGCCTTTTCAAGGGTAAAATCTCTGGAGGTGCTGGATGTTCCACGCGTTCTGGATGGGCACCCCCTCCTGAGTCTCCAGGTGCGTGGAGCCGGGCCTGGAAACATGAACAACCTTGAACGGGCCCTCCCACATGGGAGAGAGCTTATGAAGTCCCTCCCTAGAGAGGACCCGCCTAAGCACGAGGTCCCCTACCTCGAGTGTCCTGGGGCGGATGTTGCGGCAGTGGTATCGCCGCAGCGCTTGTTGGTATCTTGCTGCTCGGAGCGCAGCTTCCCGGCAACGCTCCTCCCCCAGCACGAGGTCTGTCCCCCGCATGGCGTCCTGCTGCGCCTCGTCGAATGCTAGGACCCGTGCGGAGCAACGTCTGACCTCGTGAGGGAGGACCGCTTCAGCTCCATAGACCAGGAAGAATGGGGTCTCGCCAGTTGGCTTGGTCGCGGTTGTGCGGATCGACCACAGCACGGCTTGAAGCTCGTCGTACCAACCTCGGCCGCAAGCCTCCGACTTCTTCTTGAATGTCCTGGTCTTGAGGCCCCTCGGGACCTCCACGTTGGCCCTCTCGGCCTGACCGTTGCTCCGGGGGTGCGCCACCGAAGCATAGCATATCTGCGTTCCAAGGTTAGCATAGTATGTTTTGAAGAGGTTACTGGTGAACTGCGAACCATTGTCGATGATGATGCGGTTTGGCACCCCAAACCGGCTCACGATGCCCTTGATGAACCTGACCGCAGACCCTGCGGGGATGGTGCGGACGGCTTCCACTTCAGCCCACTTAGTGAACTTGTCCACGACGACGTAGAGGTAGCGGTAGCCCCCTGGCGCCCGAGGAAATGGGCCCAGGATATCTAGCCCCCAGACCACGAATGGCCATGAGAGGGGTATAGTTTGCAGACCTCCAGCCGGCTGATGGATCTGCTTGGCATGGAACTGGCAGGCCTCACAAGCCTTCACCAGTTCGACGGCATCATTGAGCGCAGTGGGCCAATAGAATCCACTGCGGAACGCCTTGCCAACGAGGGTCCGCGATGATGAATGATGCCCACAGTCCCCACCGTGTATATCCACCAGCAGTTCCTTCCCTTGCTCCCTAGAGATGCAGCACAGGGACACATCATTCGGTCGCCTTCGGTAGAGCTCTCCATCCTTGATGAAGTATGTTGTGGCCTGCCGCGCCACGTGCTCCGCTTCCTCTTCCTTCTTTGGCAAGATTCCTTGTGTCAGATAGCTCCGGAGCTCCATGATCCAGCACCCCTCATGAGGCTCCATTGTCAAGAGAAGACGCGCCCCTGAGGCCGGGCCACAGACCGGGGCTCCCGAGGCTGGCGGCTGGGGGAGCTCCTCCCGAGGCTACGCCGCGCTTGACAGTGATGGCGTGGCCGAGGGCTTGAAGATCCGCTCCTCGAAGATGCCAGACTCCTGAGGTAGTCTCCTGGATGCTCGCGTGTCCATGTCGTCGGCCTCCTGATTGGTGCCATGGGGCACGTGCTGTAACTCCAACCCTAGAACTGCTTCTCCATCCTGCGGACCTCCGCAAGGTAGGATTCCATGTGCTCATCCCTCGGCTCGTATACTTTGTTGGAGAAGTTGACGAGGAGTTGTGAATCACCTTTGATGGTAAGACACTTTACTCCGAGGGCGGTCGCGGCCTTCAGCCCTGCTATCAAGCCTTCGTATTCTGCTGTGTTGTTGGAGACCTTTTCTCTGTGCTGAAAACAGAGCTGCACGGCGTAGTAGAGCTTGTCTTGGGTAGGAGATATAAGCACCTCTCCAGCCCCCGCGCCGTGCCTGGAGAACGCCCCGTCGAAGTACATGACCCAACCGTCCGGTGCCTCGCTTCCCGGGGAGAGGGATCGATCTTCATCAGCCATGAGGCCCGGCGCCTCCGTCCACTCTGCTACGAAATCTTCCAAGGCGGCCCCCTTGATGACTTTGGTTGTGCTGAATTCGAGCTGAAATGCTTGCAGTTCAATGTTCCACTCAGCGACTCTTCCAGCTGAGTTAGGGCTCCTGAGCACCCTTTCCAAAGGGTATGCTAAGACAACCTTGATGGGGTGGCCCTGAAAATAATGCCGCAGCTTGTGCGAGGCCACCAATAGCGCGAGGAGAAGTTTCTGAGGCATGGGGTACCGCGCCCTTGTGTCCCGCAACACTGTGCTGACAAAGTACACAGGATGTTCAACGAGGTTGGGAACGCTGGTGTCGATGGCGCCCTCCGGAGATCGTGGCACCTCCTGAGACAGGGGAGCCCCCAGCAGCTGGTTTCTAGGGGGAGGGGTTTCCGTTGTCTCGAGTGTGTTCCACAGCGGCGGCTGATCCTTCTTGGCCGTGGCAGCGGTCTCTGCGGGTCTTCCTTGTTCACGCTTCGCCTCGACCCGGGCAGATGCCGTGGCTTTGTTCCGACGCTCCTCCCTAACCGCCACTAGGGTTGCGCTGGCGGAGTAGGGAGTGGCTGTAAGGTAGAGCACCAGGGGCTCCTGAGGGCATGGGGCCACCATTACCGGAGGGCTGGTTAGGTACCTCTTGAGGTCTTGGAACACCTTGTCTGCCTCTTCAGTCCATTCAAAGGGTCCCTTTTTCTTCATCAACTGGAAGAAAGGCAGCGGTCGGTCCCCCAACTTGGAGATAAAGCGTCCCAGTGCTGTCACGCGCCCAGTGAGCTTCTGCATTTCTCTGAGGGTCTTTGGCGGGCTCATGTCCTCGACCGCCTTGACCTTTTCTGGGTTAGCCTCGATGCCTCGGTGGGATACGAGGAAGCCCAAGAGCTTGCCTGAGGGGACCTCAAACACACACTTCTCTGGATTGAGCCGCAGGCTCACGGCGTTGAGGCTCGCGAAGGTTTCCTCCAGGTCTTGTATCAGGGTCTTGGCCTCGCGAGACTTCACCACAATATCATCGACATAAGCCTCGACATTCTTCCCGAGCTGCGGGCCCAAGGCGATGTGCATCAACCGCTGAAAGGTCGCCCCTGCATTGCACAAACCGAACGACATGCATGTTAGCAGTACACCCCACACGGGGTTAGGAAGGCCGTTTTTTCCACATCTTCTATCGCCATCTTGATCTGGTGATACCTAGAGAAGGCATCCAAGAAACACAACAGGTCGCACTCGGCGGTGGAGTCGACGATCTGATCGATGCGGGGGAGCGGAAACAGATCCTGCGGGCAAGCTTTGTTGAGGTTGGTGAAGTCTAAACACATAAGTTCCTTCCCCCCTTTCTTCGGCACAACGACTGGGTTGGCCAACCAATTCGGGTACCGAACCTCGTGAATGACCCCTACAGCCTCCAACTTGTGGGTCTCTTGGATGATGAAAGCCTGCTTTTCCATGGACTGCCACCTTGCTTTTTGCTTCATGGGTCAAACATTGGGGCACACATTGAGGTGGTGCTCGATTACGCCTCTAGGGATCCCCGCCACCTGACCGGGCTCCCATGCGAATACCTTCTTGTTCGCGCGCAGGAACTTGACCAGCGCCTCCTCCTGCTCGAGCTCGAGGTTGGCGCCTATGGTGAAGGTGGCGCCAGTGGATCCGTCCTCGTCAACCAGCATCTGCTTGGTTTCTGCCTTGTCTTGGGTGAACAACTGCTTATTCTTTGTCGGCGCAGCCCCTTGGGCTCTGGGGCGTCCGAGTCGGCAGGTTGCGCCGCTGCCGCCGCCTTGAAAGCGAGCTTGAGCACTTGCAACGCATCCCCGGTGTCTCCGCACACGGTTAGGACGCCGCTGCTCCCGGGCATTTTCATGAGGTTGTACACCAGGTGAGTCGCTGCCATGAATCGGGCCAGCGCCGGGTAGCCGAGGATGGCGTTGTATGGGAGGCCGATGGGGGCGATCTCGAAGTTGATTAGCTCCGTGCGGAAGTTGTCGTAGGTGCCGAAGGTTACCGGGAGACGGATCTATCCCAGGGAACTGGAGGACCCACCCCCGACGCCCAAGAAGGGCCGGCTGGGCCGAAGCCGCTCCGGTGGTATGTGGAGGAGGCTGAAGGCTTCAATCGAGAGCACGCTGAGGCCCGAGCCACCATCGATTAGAGTCCTGGTGACGGCCACCAGGCAGATGGTGGGGGTGCACAGCATCGGGAGCGCGCCAGAGCAGGCCGAGTTGGAGGGGTGGTCCTTCGAGCTAAAGGCCAGATCGGCCTTGGGCACCGACCGACCTGAGGGAGCCTCCTGCCGCATGGAGGCGGCACCGACCTGGCGGACGAATGGCTTGACGTGGCGGCCCGAAGGTGGCGCCTGCGAGCTGCCCAGGAGGGCCGCGACGACCAGGGGCGCCGGTGCAGAATGCCTGGCGAGGAAGAGGTTGCACATCTCTTCCCAAGGGGCCACGGAAGCCGCCGGTAACTTGTCCGGCCACCGCACCTGTCGCAAGGCCGGAGCCAAGGCTTGGAGTCCCTTGGCCCCCGCGCTAGTGCTAACGACCGGAGCGGGCGGCGCGCCGCTCATCGTAGGGCGAGTCATTGTGTCGGCGGAGAGCGGGTCGGCGGAAGGAGAAGCTCCGGCGCACCCCTGGCGCGCCAAATGTTGGATTTCGGGTTCCAACGGACCCTCTAGATTCGAACACTGGGGTGCACGCGGAGATTTCGCCCTCTGCCTACCTGCACCTCACCGCCTCACTATGATCTAAGCAATCAAAGGAACAACACAAGAGACACAGAGTTTATACTGGTTCAGGCCACCATTGTGGTGTAATACCCTACTCCAGTGTGTGGGGTGGTGGATTGCCTCTTGGGCTGATGATGAACAATACAAGGAAGAACAGCCTCGCGAGGGTCTGTTCTTGGCTGGTGCAATGAACTACTCAGGGAGTTCAGTCGCTCTCTGGATGGATCTCTAGATGCCCCTACCTTGTGGGTGGCTAGTCCTATTTATAGTCAAAGGCCCTGGGCCTCTTCCCAAATATTGAGCGGGAAGGGCGCCAACAGTTGGACATTTTTGTAGGGGAACATCTAGTACACTTATCCTGACTAAAGTTGGTCCTCGCCTGCGAAAGGCTCTGGTGGTGACGCCGGCTTGGGCTCCACGATGACCTCCATCCTGCCGTTGTGACTGTCTTGGTCTTGTTGCACCGAAATGGATGCCTTTGCTTGATGCTCTCGCCTGCGCTTGCTCCCTTTGCACCAAAGAGGAAGGGAGGACACTACACGGGCTGGCGCCCGCCTGGCACCCTTGTTCGTCATGGCTTGCATCATGGGCACCTCGTGAGATACCCCGCCTTGATCTCTCTGCCTCCTCGCGAGCCAGCCTGACGAGGCCGTTCCTGAGGAGGCTCCTTGTCGTCCTCCCCGTGAGGCTTGGCCCCTCGCGAGGGTCTTGAGCTCGTGCTGATGAATGTGGGCCGTGCTGGGCCGCCCCTTGAGCCATGCCGCAGGCCGCAGGCAGGCAAGTCTGGGGACCCCCGTCCCCAGAACGCAGACACTTTACCCAAAACTTGAAAACTTCACAACACAAAACTCAACAGGAAATCTCATAAGCTCCGTTAGTGCAAGAAAGAAAAACCACCACATAAGGTACTCTAATGAAATCATTCTTTATTTATATTGGTGTTAAACCTACTGCATTCCAACTTCTCTATGGTTCATACCCCCCGATACTAGCCATAGATGCATCAAAATAAGCAAACAACACACGAAAAACAGAATCGGTCAAAAACAGAACAGTCTGTAGCAATCTGTAACTTACTTATGGAACTCTAAAAATGCTAAAAAATAGTAAGTCCTGGGAAATTTGTCTATTGATCTACTGCAAAAAGAATCAACGCAAAATCACGTTTATGTGATTTACTAAAATTATTCTCCTGCGTGCAGAAGTTTCTATTTTTCAGCAGAATCAAATTAACTATCACCGTAGGTTATCCTATAGGTTCTACTTGGCACAAACACTAATTAAAACATGAAAACACATCTAAACATAAGCTAGATGAAATATTTATTACTAAACAGGAGCAAAAAGCAAGAAACAAAAATAAAATTGGGTTGCCTCCCAACTAGCGCTATCGTTTAATGCCCCTAGCTAGGCATAAAAACAAGAATAGATCTAAGTAGTGCCATCTTTGGCATTCAATTCATAAGTAGCTCGCATGATAGATTCATAAGGTAATTTAACTTTATTTCTTGGAAAGTGTTCCATGGCTTTCCTTAATGGAAATTTGAATCTAATATTCCCTTCCTTCATATCAATAATTGCACCAATCATTCTAAGGAAAGGTCTACCAAGAATAACAGGACATGAAAGATTGCAATCTATATCAAGAATGATAAAATCTATGGGCACATAATTCCTATTTGCAACAATAAGAACATTATTGATCCTTCCCATAGGTTTCTTAATGGTGGAATCCTCAAGGTGCAAGTTTAAAGAATAATCATTGAAATCATGGAAACCTAGCACATCACATAAAGTTTTCGGAATCGTGGAAACACTAGCACCCAAATCACACAAATAATAGCACTCGTGATCTTTAATTTTAATCTTTATAGTATGTTCCCACTCATCATAAAGTTTTCTAGGTATAGAAACTTCCAAATTAAGTTTTTCCTCATAAGATTGCAACAAGGCATCAACAATATGTTTGGTAAAAGCTTTATTTTGACTATAAGCATGAGGAGAATTGGAACAAGGAAATATAATCTATTAAAGAACAATTATCATAATTAAATTCCTTGAAATCCATAATAGTGGGTTCAATGCTATGTAAAGTCTTGACCTCTCCAACCCCACTTTTACCGAATTTAGCATCAAGATCTAAAAACTCTGAATTATTGGGACACCTTTTAACTAAAGTTGAATCATATCTAGTCCCATCATTAACAATATTCATATTGCAAAACAAGGATTTAATAGGGGATACAGCAATAACTTTTAGATCTTCATCATTATTTTCATGGATACTAGAAGAACACACTTTTACAAAGCAATCTTTCTTAGCACGCAACCTGGCGGTTCCTTCTTTGCACTCATCAATGGAAATTCTCATGGCTTTTAGAGACTCATTGATATCACGCTTAGGTGGAATAGATCTAAGTTTCAAAGAATCAACATCAAGCAAAAGTCTATCAGTGTTCCTAGCCAATTCATCAACTTTAAGCAATTTTTCTTCAAGCAAAGCATTAAAATTCTTTTGAGAGATCATAAATTCTTTAACGCTATTCTCAAAATCAGAGGGCGTCTTATTAAAATTTCCATAAGATTTGTTGTAGGAATTACCATGGTTATTAGAGGAATTACTAGGAAACGGTCTAGGATTAAAGTTTCCTCTATAAGCATTGTTACCAAAATTATTCCTACCAACAAAATTCACATCCATAGATTCATTATTATTCTCAATCAATGTAGACAAGGGCATATAATTAGGATCTATAGGAGAACTCTTAGTAGCAACCAATTTCATAAGTTCATCCATCTTTCCACTCAAAACATTAATTTCTTCTATAGCATGCACTTTTTTACTAGTAGATCTCTCGGTGTGCCATTGAGAATAATTAGCCATAATGTTATCAAGGAGTTTAGTAGCTTCTCGTAAAGTGATTTCCATAAAAGTGCCTCCCGCGGCCGAATATAAAAGATTTCTAGAAGCAAAATTCAATCCGGCATAAAAGTTTTGTATGATCATCCATAAGTTCAAACCATGAGTAGGGCAATTGCGAATCATTAATTTCATTCTTTCCCAAGATTGGGCAACATGCTCATGATCAAGTTGTTTAAAATTCATAATATCGTTCCTAAGAGAGATGATCTTAGCGGGAGGAAAATACTTAGAGATAAAAGCATCTTTGCACTTATTCCATGAAACAATACTATCCTTAGGCAAAGACGAAAACCAATTTGAGCACAATCTCTAAGTGAAAACGGAAATAACTTCAATTTAACAATATCATTATCCGTATCTTTCTTATTTTGCATATCACACAAATCAACAAAGTTGTTTAGATGAGTAGAGACATCTTCACTAGGAAGGCCAGAGAATTGATCTTTCATAACAAGATTCAACAAAGCAGCATTGATTTCAAAATATTCAATATCACTAAGAGGAGCAATCAGAGTGCTAATGAAATCATTATTATTGGTATTGGAAAAGTCACACAATTTGGTATTATCTTGCACCATCGTGACAAGCAATCCAACACAAAAGCACACAAGAAGGCAAGCGAAAGAGAGAGGAGATTGGGAAAGAGAGGGCAAATAAAACGGCAAGGGTGAAGTGGGGGAGAGGAAAACGAGAGGCAAATGGCAAATAATGTAATGCGAGGGAGATGAGTTTGTGATGGGTACTTGGTATGTCTTGACTTGAGCGAAGACCTCCCCGGCAACGGTGCCAGAAATCCTTCTTGCTACCTCTTGAGCATGCGTTGGTTTTTCCCTTGAAGAGGAAAGGGTGATGCAGCAAAGTAGCATAAGTATTTCCCTCAGTTTTTAAGAACCAAGGTATAAATCTAGTAGGAGGCTCCACAAAAGTCCCACGCACCTACACAAACAAACAAGAACCTCGCAACCAACACATTAAAGGGGTTGTCAATCCCTTCACGGTAACTTGCAAAAGTGAGATCTGATAGAGATAATAAGACAAGATAAATATTTTTGGTATTTTTATGATATAGATCGGAAAGTAAAAGATGCAAATAAAAGTAGATGGAAAACTTATATGATAAAAGATAGACCCGGGGGGGCATAGGTTTCACTAGTTGCTTCTCTCAAGATAGCATAAGTATTACGGTGGGTGAACAAATTACTGTCGAGCAATTGATAGAAAAGTGCATAGTTATGAGATTATCTAGATCATGTATATAGGCATCACGTCCACAACAAGTAGATCGAAACGATTCTGCATCTACTACTATTACTCCACACATCGACTGACTCCTGCCTGCATCTAGAGTATTAAGTTCATGAAGAACAGAGTAACGCATTAAGAAAGATGACATGATGTAGAGGGATAAACTCATGCAATATGATATAAACCCCGTCTTTCTATCCTTGATGGAAACAATACTATACGTGCCTTGCTGCCCCTGCTGTCACTAGGAAAGGACACCGCAAGATTGAACCCAAAGCTAAGCACTTCTCCCATTGCAAGAAAGATCAATCTAGTAGGCCAAACCAAACTGATAATTCGATGAGACTTGCAAAGATAACCAATCATACATAAAAGAATTCAGAGGAGATTCAAATATTTCTCATAGATAAACTTGATCATAAACCCACAATTCATCAGATCTCGACAAACACACCACAAAAAGAGTTACATCGAATAGATCTCCAAGAAGATCGAGGAGAACTTTGTATTAAAATTCAAAGAGAGAGAAGAAGCCATCTAGCTAATAACTATGGACCTGTTGGGGATATAACTACTGAGTGTAAACCGCCCAGGAGGGGCCGGTTCACCCTCAACTATATTGAAGCCCACGAAGACTCAGAAGATGGCGCTTTACTATGAAGCTTAGAGGCCCGAAGCCCAAAGGCGGACCCATAGTGGTAAACCGCCATAGTCATATATCTTGTATTGTAAGATAAGGAAAGGAGAGACCGAGCCGAACACTTGTATGAGTCGGCCTCGGGACTCTGTAAACCGGCCGGGCGTCAACCCGTGTATATAAGGGGACGACCCGGCGGCGGTTCAGGGACAAAAAACAACAACTCGATAACCGGGCATAGCTTGTTTAGCTCCCTGGTTAGCGAGACCCCAATAATCCCATCACAACTAGACGTAGGCCTTTACCTTCATCGAAGGGGACGAACTAGTATAAAAACCCTCGTGTCCCTTGTCCGGTTTAACCCCTTTAAGCTAACCCGTAGTGATGGCTCCACGACTAAGTCCTTCTATGAGGACATCTCACGTGATATTTCCACGACAGTTGGCGTCCACCGTGGGGCTATCGCACGATGGTTTCGTGTTCTTGAAGGGCAGCTTTGAAGGACTCAAAGGATAGGCTGTGGGCCGGATGACCAAGAGTCATCGCGGCAAGCTCTACATCGATGATGCAGGCTGGGTCCCCGAGGCCGGCTCAATCGAGTACGGGTACCGGGTCCCCTTTGACGGAATTCACGTCTTCATCGGCAAGATCGGCGAACCGGGCCCTGAGCCGGACACCTGCACCGACCTCGTCGAAACGGCTCAGCGTGCAAGTCCTGCCCAGATTCAGCCTACCGTGAAGCGTGCGTTCATGGGATGTGTCCACGGGATCGGATCTGAACCGATGTCTGAGGGTGAGACGATTGCTTATTCCGACGGCGAATCATCCGCTGGTGAAACCGAATCCCTGTACCAAGTTCAGGATGGCATGTTTGAAGGGTATTCCGATGGCACCAGTATTCCGGAATTTCTTGAACCGCCGAACCACGTTGGAATCTTCATGGCCAGAACACATCCAACCTTGCAAAACTCTACTACAGCGGCGTCTGGACCGGTAGCAGGGGCAGGAGGCTCCGCGCGTCGGCCAGCTCAAGTTCTCTCTGGTTTGATGGATGCCTGGGCGACCTTGTTGACCACGGTAGTTACACCAACGACGCAGGATCAACACAATGCGGATGTGGCAAGTCTAAAGAATCAGATAATGCAAGCCAAGGAGGACTTAGCAGCTGAGGAAACCAGGATGGCTGAGGAACGGGCCTCTTTAGATGCCCAGGCGCAAAGGATTCAAGCCGAGAATTATCGGCTCTTGATGGATCAGAACGCCTCAAATCAAGTATTCAGGAGGAGACATCAATATTGATTGCCGGTGGATTACAACGCAATGAATCTCTTTGAAACGCCAGGTGCAGGAACTAGCAACCCGCCAGCAGTAAACCGGAATACCGATCCAAGAACCGGAGCGCCGGAGCAGCCTCAAGTGATGGGTCCACCTCGGCGCACGGATAACCCGCCACGATACACCACACCCCCGCCGGGTCACTTCTCTACCCCTTTGGATAATATGATAGCGGCCGCATCTCGGTTGGCAGCTATTCTGATATAAGGTGAATCGCCGGCGGCGGTCGAGACACGGCGGGTCAGGGATCTTCTTCAAACAGCTCTGACACAGCAGCAAGCTTACTCATATAGAGGAGACAGGGTTCACGCCACTCCTCGTCCAAGCAAAAGCTATAGCAGGCATATAGATGAACCGGAAGTGTCCAGCAGTGCGCGGCGCCGCATTATCCCTCAAGGGCCTAATTCGGCGCGTGGTGATATGAATGCTCAGGACGTGGTGGACAATGGCAGAGCATGAAGGGAGGCCGCTTCAGCAGCACAACATATGGATCGTTATCAACCCGCCCCGGTTCAGCCAGCAGCGTCAGTGGACCGGGGCACCGGGCTCGCTTTCAGTTCTTGGGGAGTGCCGTGTCTTATTCCGGCTCTCCGTAATTTGTGCCTGCCTAAGGACTTCAAGGGCCCGCATAAAGTTCCAAATTACACCGCTGATCAACCACCTGAGGCGTGGGTGGAAATTTATGAGATGGCTATGGAGATGCTGGACGTAGACGAAGCAGCTTGTGCAAAATACTTCACGATGATGTTGGAAGGAACGGCCCGTACATGGTTGAAGAATCTACCAGCTAACTTTGTCGAGTCATGGGACCAATTGAAGGCCCGGTTTATAGCCAATTTTATGGACACATGTAAACAGCCTATGTCCATTGTGGATCTTGATGCTTGTGTTCAAGGGGAGAATGAGTCGACAACTCATTGGGTGCACTGGGTTTCAGAAGTCTTGCATTCATCGGACCATATTAATGCTGGCTTGGCAATCATCACTGTCGGTGTACTAGAGTAGGGGTACCCTAGTATCCCGAACTTGTGCACGGGCAGACGCAGCACCCCGCGGCAAGGCTTGCCGGGTGACCGCCAAGGTCCTCCGTGGTTCCTTTGGAGCCATTCAAGAACAAAGTATTCAAGCCAAGGAGACAAGGCCCCTGCAAGAGGAGCTTGCCGGGAAGGCCAACCAAGGCATCTCAAGGAACTTGCCGCGACGCGCCACGCGTCCCGGCAAGGCCCGGTGAGCGACAAGCTTCCGGACGCAACAAGACAACGACCGCGGCAAGGCGTTTGCCGCGGCTAGCTACCACTCTGTACCCGCGCTCCAGCACATCCACCAACGTGTCGCCCTGGGGCCTTTCCAGGCACGCGTGGCAAGAGGCTGTGCAGCCAGCGGTGCACGGTGGCAAGCGACACTGACAAGATTGCCATCGTGGCGAGCGGTGGCGTCCCTGACGGTCCCTTTTTGCACTATTTGGGCGACGCAGATGGGCATTTAATGCCTTTGTCCCCTGCCGTCAGGGTTAGGTATGATACACTGTACAGGTAGTTGTACCAACCGCAATTCCTTTTCCATTTTTACCCTTGTCTACGTTGCCACCTGTCGGAGACCCCTTTAGCATATAAAAGGAGGCCCATGCGCAACGTAGAGGGGGGGTTCGAAAGCAGAAAAACACTCACGCTCGGTCTCGTTAGCAGCTAGTGTGTACTATAGCACTCAGCACTCCCGAGCAAGAACTCAATACACTCAGACATGCAGCAGTAGGAGTGTTATCTCTCCGGAGAGCTCCGAAGCTAGGTAAACTGCTCGTGTGCTTCGCCTCGATCCACTCTTCGTGCGATCTCCGCCCCCCGCCGAACCGAAAGGGGCTCGGTCCGCCGGTCCCACAAGTGTTTGTGGATCAGTTTCCCCGACATCTTTGGCGCACCAGGTAGGGGGCGTCGAGGTTGTGTGAACCTAATCCAGCGTTCACACGAGCTAGATCTTCATCTTCTTCATCCACATGCCACCGAAGAAGAAGGCTTCGGCGGCAGCTATTCCGTCCACGTCGATCCCACCACCACCGGAGCAAACGAGGGGTGGGGTAGACGCCGGCGGAAGAACGGACATCCACGAGGAGGCTCACGGTGCTGCCAGGTCCAAGGACAAGGCTGCGCAGACCTCGGCGTCCGTACATGCCCCGCGCCCATCCCAGGAGGCGCAGGACCGACAGCGTAATGGTATTCGCAGTGCCATACGTTTGTTGGACCAAGATCGAGCTGGTGGATCTCGGGATGCTCAAGACCAGTATGCACGCCAACACGCTGGCATGAGCGAGACACTGTCGCCTGGATGGGATACTGCTCCTTCTAACATAGTTAGAAGTCCGAGCATATCCCGCTCCTCGCACCGTTCACCACTGCCGCCCACCACTCCAGCAGAAGCTTTGGTATGAGCTCAACTGCTCCTGGATTACCCTCCAAGGGCAGACAAGATCGATGGATGGAGGGCCACCATTCAGAGTCTCATCGGCTTCGCCAACGGCGACACTCCGCGGCAGCCGAGTACATCGCTGCCGCGGCAGGACTGCCAGGCACGAGCCGATGGTGACGAAACCGGTGGGGGTGCAACCACCATGCACTCTCCACCCCGAAGGCCAAGATCGCCGACTCGCCGGATCCACCTCGACAGCGACTCCACCGAATCATCAGATCCACAAGCTCATCGCGATCAGCGCCAAGTTCTTCACGAACGACAGCAAGAAGATGCTCGTACTCGCATCGAGCGCCAAAGAGAAGCGCGGCGTCAATCGGACCAGCGCGCTGGGCCCTCTGTCGACATGCATGCGCCAGGGGAACCAGGCGACTTGCCATACGCGGTAGGTTTCCCTGCGTTCACTCGTGAGCTGCGGCAAGTCTAGTGGCCCAGCACGAAGAATTTCAAGCTAGATGTACCAGAGAAGTATGACGGCAAGTCGCATCCGTCGGAGTTCCTTAGCATCTACACCATCACGGTGCAAGCTGCCGGGGGGCGGGACGACAAGATCCTTGCCAACTACTTCCTGCTGGTGCTCAAGCCCAATGTCAGATCCTGGCTCATGCACTTGCCGGACAACTCCAGATCATCCTGGGCAGACCTATGCCATCAGTTTGTCGGCGCCTTTACAGGCGGCCACATGCCTCATGGCCAAGAGAGCGACCTTCATCTGCTCGCCCAGAAGGAAGGAGAGCCCCTGCGCAAGTACATTCAGAGATTCAGCCGCGTATAGCACAACATCCCAGATGTCCACCCTGCCGCGGTAATCAGCGCGTTCCATCAGAACGTGTGAAACCACAGGATGCGGGAGGAGATGGCGATGTGCAAGATTAGAGACGTCAGTGAGCTATATGCCCTGGCCGACAAGTGTGCACGTGCTGAGGAAGGGAGGAAACTCCCCGGAGAGAATACAGAAGCAGCAGGATCTGATAGTGAGGAGGCTGCCCCGACAAAGAGAAACCGGCGGCGGAACAACAGGAAAAAGAAAGGCAAAGATGTGCTAGTCGTTGAGCAGTCCGGCAACGGAGGTGGCGCCAAGAAAGCCAAAGCTGGTAGCTCCAGCGAGAAGATTGCCGCAGGCACCAACTACCAGGCCGTGGCGGTCGCCGACAAGCAGGACGGCACCAACAAGCAGTACTGCAAGGTCCACCGCACCAAGGGCCATGACCTCCAGAGCTGCAAGAAGGTCGAGCAGCTTGTCGAGCAGCAAAAGGCTGAATATGAGCGACGCGACAAGGAGAAGGCCCAGGAAGGTGCTGGAGGAGCCGGCAAGAAATGCCCCAGCCGAGGAGGACGCCGCGGCAAGGCCAAGCAGCGGCAAGGAGACAAACCTCCCCGTGGCCGCGACAAGGATGAAGATGACGACGACGATGAAGATATGGATGATGATGAGACCGATGAGCAGGAATTCCAGAAAGCCACAGAGGTCCTGTGCGTTGACGACGGTGCTTCTCTGCATACTTCACACCGCCAGCTCAAGCAGTGGGTGCGGGAAGTCAATGCGGCAGAACCACCCGTCGAGTCACGCAAGCCTCTGAAATGGTCCAGCACGCCTATCATCTTTGATATTGAAGACCACCCTGATCGCATAACTGCGGTCGGGTGCTTGCTGATGTTGGTTTCACCAACTATCCGCAACCTCAAGGTCACTAAGATGCTAGTTGACGGCGGGGCCGGCTTGAACCTGATCTCCTCCGCGGTACTCCAGAAACTCCAGATTCCTGATGGTGAGCTCGAAGAGACCGGCACATTCCAAGGAATCAATCTGGGGAGGAGCAAGCCTAAGGGAAAGATCACGTTGCCGGTAACATTTGGCAGCGAGTTGAACTTCAGGACTGAGAGGGTCACTTTTGACGTTGCTGACTTTCCATTGCCTTACAATGGGATACTCGGCCGTCCAGCACTCGCCAAATTCATGGCAGCCTCTCACTATGCATACAACATGCTGAAGATGCCAGGCCCGATAAGTGTCATCTCTGTCCCTGGCGACAAGAAGGATGCTCTTATCTGCGCCGACAAGATCTACCGGGAAGCAGCAGCCGCAACAGATTGCAAGTCACTTGCCGCTGAAGCTCCCGGGGTGAAGAAGAAGACCAAGTCTGGCAAGAGTTCTGATGCCCACTCTGGCAAGCGCACCACTTCGGAGTGCTGCGCTACCGTCGAGGACGCACCATCGAGCTCCACCGGCAAGTGTAAGAAAACAATGGCAGCTCCACCAGAGACCAAGAAAGTGTCCTCTAAGGAGGATGGCACTGGTGGTACCTTCACCATCAGTGCCACTCTCGACCCTAAATAGGAAAGCGCGCTCGTTGCTTTCCTGCGGGCGAACGTCGACGTATTTGCGTGGCAACCGTCTGACATCCCCGGTGTTCCCAGGAAAGTAGTCGAGCACCATCTTGCCGTCTGTCCTCATGCGCGGCCCGTCAAGCAGAAAGTCAGGAAGCAGGCAGTGGAGCGCCAAGAATTCATCGCAGAAGAAATCAAGAAATTGGAAGCAGCAGGCCTTGTCAGAGTAGTGCTCCATCCTACGTGGTTGGCCAACCCTGTAGTCGTGCGCAAGGCAAACGGGAAATGGAGGCTTTGTATCGACTTTACTGATGTCAATAAAGCTTGTCCCAAAGACCCATTTCCCTTGCCGCGCATCGACCAGATTGTTGACTCCACGGCTGGATGTGACTTGCTTTCATTTCTTGATGCATACTCAGGATACCATCAGATCTTCATGGCAGAAGAGGATGAGGAGAAGACCGCATTCATCACCCCATGTGGCACATACTGTTTCGTATGGATGCCTTTTGGTTTAAAGAATGCTGGTTCAACATTTGCAAGGGTAGTCCATGACGCTTTTGAGCCGCAAATACACAGAAATGTGGAAGCCTACATGGATGACATAGTGGTCAAGAGCAAGGACAAGGCGACTCTGATTCAAGATTTAGACGAAACCTTTGCAAATCTATGCAAGATCAACCTCAAGCTTAACCCCGAGAAGTGTGTGTTTGGAGTCCCCTCCGGCAAGCTTCTCGGGTTCTTCGTGTCTCAGCGGGGAATTGAAGCCAATCCCGACAAGATCAAGGCCATTGAGCAGATTGAAGCACCAAAGCGTGTCAAGGATGTACGAAGACTTGCCGGTTGCGTAGCTGCTCTCAGCAGGTTTATCTCTAGGTCTGCTGAGCGCGCCCTGCCATTTTTCAAAATATTGAAAAAGGCAGGTCCAATGAAATGGACTCCGGAAGCGGAGGCTGCACTGCAGGACTTAAAGAGATATTTGTCCTCCACTCCAACACTTGTCGCACCTAAGCCACAAGAGAAATTGCTGCTATATATAGCAGCAACCAATCAAGTGGTTAGTGCTGCGTTAGTAGCGGAGAGGGAGGCGGATGATGAGCCAGCAACCACGGCAGATGCATCCAGTGACAAGCAGGGGACTTCACCGGCAAGCTCTGGTCCCGACAAAGATGGATCTGCGCAGGCACGTGAGAAGATGCAGAAAAGAATGGTGCAGCGCCCAGTTTACTTTGTCAGTTCCCTTCTGCAAGGGGCTAGGTCAAGGTACTCTGGTGTGCAGAAATTGCTTTTCAGCCTTCTCATGGCCTCGAGAAAGCTGCGCCATTACTTCCAAGCACATGAGATCACAGTCGTCACTCGTTTTCCGCTGAAGAGGATACTACAAAATCCAGAAGCAACAGGCAGGATTGTCGAGTGGGCACTGGAACTGTCAAGCTTTGGCCTCAAGTTTGAGAGCACTTCAACTATCCAAAGCAGAGCATTGGCGGAGTTCATAGCGGAATGGACGCCAACACAAGATGAAGAAATTCCAGAAACAAGCATCCCCGTCAAGGAAGCAAGCAAAGAGTGGCTGATGTACTTTGATGGTGCCTTCTCGCTGCAAGGCGCCGGTGCGGGCGTGCTACTTGTTGCACCCACCGGAGAGCACCTCAAGTACGTAGTCCAGATGCACTTTCCCAAGGAGCAAGTAACGAACAATACCGCAGAGTATGAAGGTTTGCTTGCCGGTCTCAGGATCGCAGCAGACCTTGGGATCAAGAAGATCATTGTCAGGGGTGACTCACAGCTTGTCGTCCGCCAAGTGAACAAGAATTATCAGAGTCCGTTGATGGAAGCTTACGTTGATGAAGTGAGAAAGCTAGAAGAGCACTTTGACGGCCTACAGATGGAACATGTTCCAAGAGCTCAGAACGACATTGCCGATGGCCTGTCGAAGTGCGCCGCACTTAAGTTACCTGTGGAACCAGGGATTTTTGTGCTCAAACTGACTCAACCGTCTGTAACGCCATCAACTGGACAGAGCAAGAAGAGGAAGTTGATTTTTGGTGACTATTTTCCGGCAGAGCTCCCCGAAGCCGCCGCCAAGAAGGTCCTCAAAATCAACACCAAGGGTGCTGAGGAGCAGTCTGCTCCGGCAAGCCCTAGGGTTTGTTCCGTTGAAGCAGATGCTCCCGACAAGTTTTGCTCCGGCAAGCTTGCCGGGGAACGTCAAGCTCCGGTTGAGCCGCAGGTTCTCGCCGTAGAAGCAGATGTTCCCGCAGCAGCAGATGTGCCTTTAGTCCTTGTTGTCGAGCCGCAAGCTCTAGCATGGGCACAACAGATTGTCCGTTTCCTTCAGACAGGAGAACTTCCCGAAGAGCAAGAAGAAGCGGAAAGAGTAGCTCGGCAGTCAAGTATGTACCAGTTTGTCGACAACGCACCATACAGAAGAAGACTCAACGGCATGAAATTGAAGTGTATTCACCGGGAAGGCGGACAAAAGCTGTTGGCAGAGATACACGGAGGCATATGTGGTCACCACATTGGCGCAAGAGCACTTGCCGGCAAAGCGTTCTGGCAAAGTTTCTTTTGGCCGACAGCCCTCCAGGATGCAACTGCACAAGTAACCAAGTGTGAAGCGTGCCAGTTCCATTCCAAGCAGATACACCAGCCAGCTCAAGCTCTCCAGACGATCCCTTTATCCTGGCCATTTTCGGTCTGGGGGCTTGACATCCTCGGCCCCTTTCCCCGAGCTGTCGGGGGCTTTGAGTACTTGTACGTTGCAATCGACAAGTTCACAAAGTGGCCGGAAGTGAAACCAATGAGGAAGGTGACAGCACAGTCAGCAGTCAAGTTCTTCAGGTCGATTGTTTGCCGTTTCGGGATCCCTAACAGGATCATCACCGACAACGGCACACAATTCACGAGCCGCACCTTCATGCAGTACGTCCAAGATCTTGGCGCCAAGGTCTGCTTCGCTTCTGTTGCTCATCCGAGAAGTAACGGTCAGGCGGAGAGGGCGAATGCTGAAGTGTTGCGCGGGCTCAAGACCAGGACTTTCGACAGGCTGCACAAGTGCGGAAAGAACTGGATTGAGGAGCTACCGGTGGTTCTTTGGTCGATCAGGACGACACCAAATCGAGCCACTGGCCAGACACCTTTCGCTCTAGTCTATGGAGCAGAGGCAGTTCTTCCCACGGAACTCGTATACGAGTCACCTCGAGTGCTCGCTTATGATGAGCTTGAGCAAGAGTAGTTGCGACAAGATGACGCGCTGCTCCTTGAGGAGGACCGTCTTCAGGCCACTGTACGAGCTGCTCGATACCAGCAAGCTTTGCGCCGCTACCATAGCCGCAAAGTTAATGCCAGAAGTCTCGAGGAAGGCGACCTTGTTCTTTGGCGTTTTCAGTCCGCCAAGAATTCCAACAAGTTGACGCCAAAGTGGGAAGGCCCTTACCAGGTGAAACGAGTCACTAGGCCTGGCGCTGTCCGCCTTGAGACCGAAGATGGCATTCAGATGAGCAACTCCTGGAACATTGAGCATCTTCGTAAGTTTTACCCGTAGGGCACGGTTGCCGGAACCCGTTCCGGCAACCACCATTTGTACAAGTCTTGCCGATGTTGCATGTAATCATTTGTATGAAGCCGGGCGCAGACCCCGTGCATAAGTAAAGCTCATGTGCTCCGCACATCTTGTCAATTTCATGCTTTCTACTTTCCTTTGCATGCGTTATCTGACACTTTGTGCAGCACCTACCCTTGGTAAGCAATAACGAGCCGTAAGGCTCCATATCTTTATTTTCTCTTCTTTCTCTTTCTCAAAGAAAGGAAGGTTCCCTCGCCCACAAGTTTGCCGGGGGGAAAGGAGAAGAGAATGGTGTGGACCAAGCATCGTTCGAAGAAGTTTCGCCTTACCGTGAAGCAAACGACAGAAAAGCTAAGTTGCTAAAATTTGAGCAATCAGTTTTTAAATTTTTAAGTTATCTTCCTCGAACGACCATGCTTTGTATGGAAAACCTGTGCGCGGAGGAACCAACTCGTAGCTAGTTGCGCCCTTACTTTGTTTCGAGTCCCCTCAACAACTTAAGTGAGCTACGACTAGTTGCGACAAGGTTTCTTGTCGGAAGCGGCACCGCCGGCAGGCTGCTGACGTCCCACACTCAGCGCTCGCGGCCCAGGTACCTGCGCCGACAAGTTCCCTAAAAGCGTAGGGCAAAAGCATACAAAGGAAGGAATCAAGTAAAGGAAATAACATAACAATCGCTACCCAAAACAGAGTCATATTACAAGATAGCTTGTCGCAGCTCTAACAGATTGTTCTCATGACATGACCAGCAGCGACAAGAAAAAGAGAAAATGGGCGGCCTAATCTACGCGATCGCCCTCAACCCTCTTGATCCCGCTCACCTTGTCCACAATGGGTGCGATAAGGGTCTTGAGCGCTTCCAGATCAGCATCCGGCGGCAGGGACCTGAGGACGTTGGTGAGGTTGAGGCCTGGGTTGCGGAAGGCCACCTTCACCAGCACCTTTTGAAGAGCTCCTGTGCAGATCTTGCGCGACTCGTCGGCCAGCTGCTTTGGGATCTTCTCCCGGAGTCGTTGGAGGGCCGTCGCCACGCCTTTGAAGAACAAGCTGAGCTTGGCGCTGGGTTGGAGGTGCTCATCGGAGGAGTACCCGAGATCCTCCATCCCCAGCTACACCAGCTCCCTATTGATGGCTGCGGCAACATCCACGAGACCCTTGGTCCAGTGCTCCACAGTCTCCCTAAAAGCGTTCTGGGCGGCAGCAGCATTCGCCAGCAGCGCCTCGTCGGCCTTGATCTTCTCCTTCAAGGCCACCTCCTGCTCCCTGGCGCTGTCCAGCGTCTCGGTCAAAGTAGCCAGCTTCAACTCAAGATCTGCGTTGGAGTCCTTGGCGGTGGTAAGCTCTTTGCTCCTCTCAGCGAGACGACCCTGCAGCTCGCCATGAGCGGCGGCATCCTTCTCGCGCTCACGCTTGAGCGCAACAAGCTCCTCGCCGCTCGCCTTGAGATCGGCCTCTAGCTGCGCCATCTTCGTCTCCAGCTCCTTCTTGGCGGCCTCGGCAGCTGCGGCAGCATCCTCTGCTTCCTTGAGAGCCCCGCCAAATGTTTGCTCACGCGCGGCAAGCTCCTCCTCGTGGCTGTCAAGGTTGACCTTGCGCTGCGCCAACTCGCCTTCCTGCGTAGATAGCTTTTCGGCAACAAGCCGTTGTTGCTCTTCAACTTCAGCCTTCTCGAGGAGGAAGGCTTTCCGCTCCTCGGCGACTTGCTCCTGCTCCTCTACCAGGGATCGGAGAGCTTCCTGCCTGAGACCCCGGAGCTCCTCCGCGCGCTTCTCAATGTCCACTCCCGCCTTCGCGACAATCGCTTCTCGGGATTCCAGCTTGGCCTGTCGGGCGCGGTAAAGCGACAACAGCTTCCGCAGCAGCCGCTCCTCCTCAGGCTCGTCGCTGCTGCTGCTTGGCGCGTCGACCAGCGTCAGCCCAGCGGAGGCGAGCACCTCTCCATCCAAGATCTCTCCTTCGACCGACGCCCTGGAGCTTGACGCCCAGGGGAGCTTGATGAAGATGCCGTCGCCGCCCTTCAAATAGGCGCCGGGCTGGGGCTCTTCGGAGCCTGGCGCTGCAGCAGCGGCGGAGGGATCGGCGGTCGGCGTAGCGCTTGACGCTCCTACGGCCTCGGGGCCGTCAGTGCGATCGCCGGATCCCTCGCCAGCTTTTGCGGCGGCAGCTTTGGCGGCCTCTTCGCCGGCGGGATCATCAGCGCCGGCTTCTCCTTCGGTGGCAACGGCGTCGTCGGTATCGCGCGCGCGCGTTCTCCTCGCCTGCGACCTCGGTTTCCATCGGCTCTGTGGCAAATGGATCTGACGAACGGAAAAAGGAGAAAAGTCAAGCAAATATCCAAAAAGAAAATCAGAAGAAGAAGAACCCAAGGGAAGTTTTCAAGCAAGAGGATTACCTGTACTAGGATCTGCAGTCATGGTCTCAACCACCGGAGGGTCGCCAGTGCTGTCCCTTGCCGGAGAACTGTCCCTTGCCGGAGAATTCTCCCTTGCCGGAGAACGCTCCCTTGCCGGGGAATCCTCCCTTGGCGGTGTAGTCAAAGCAGATGGCATTTCGGGAGCGGCTTCCGGGCACCCCTGGTGAGGCTGCTCTACTCCTACACAAACCAACAGTCAGATATCAGCAAAGAAAGAGCACCCATGCGCGCCTGACAGCAGGAAGTAAACCATATACTTACGCTGGGGGCTGCGCTGGGGGCTGCTTTGGGGAATAGTTGCCGGGTCCGGCAAGGTGGTCTTGGACACACCCCATGCTATCGCGGTGGGTTCATCCTCGATGACAATCACCGGGACCTTGGCTCTCTTCTCCGCTCTCTGGGCTAGAGTCCTGAAAAGGAATTGGTTCGGAGTAAAGCAAATCAGACACAAGACAAAACAACAAGAATTGAAGAACTACAAGTACAGCAAAGAATCTTACTCTTCTTCTTCCTCGTCGGAGCTGAGCGCGGAAAGATCGAAGTCCGGCTCACCTCCGGTGCGACGAGGCGGAGCAATAGGTTCCCTTGTCCGCTTGGCAGGAGCAGTAGCGGTGGACCGGGAAGACCCCGCTCCAGTTGCCGCAGCGGCGTGAGGCGCTCCCGCGGCAACAGTGCTTGCCGCGATAGAGCGTGTCGCGCGGCACGGCGGCTGTTGACTCGTCTGCCGCCCCACTACGTCCCCGGCCTTGCGGAGACGCCTTCTGGGTGGAGCTAGGGGCTCCGTTTGCGGCGAGTTGGCTGAAGGTGGGGAGGAGGAGGAGCCGATCTTCAACGAGTCGCTCGCGCCCTCGGCGGGCTAGCTCGACTCAGCTTCAGGCCCGACAAGCTCTTCCTCGCTGGCAAGCTCCTCTCGCTCGACAAGGCTTGCCGCCTCTGCTGCCTCTACCTCCTCCACGGTGAATCCGAACTCGCCCGCGGCAGCGGCTGCTGCCGCCTCTTCCAGCCTGGTGGCGATGCGCTGCATCTCATCATCGGTGGTGTCGCGGGTGAGGCTCTTCTGTTCATCGGAGCGGACCGGCACTTCTACCAGGCCGTCAAAGAACTCCTACACGACGTCGTCTACAGGCTCTTGCCAAGTTGGGACAATTCCATGCGAATCGCACAGCGGCATCATTGCACGGATGCGGTCGAGCGAGGAGTTGTTGCACAGCGGAACGACACCCCTCGGCAACATGAACTCTTCGGGATGTTGAGGATCGCGCTTGAACAGTTCCAGGATCATAGCGTCCAGTTCCAGGACAGTGAAGTTGAAGTTGAGGCCCGGGCGCAGCCTCATGATATCCGCCGCATTCTGGAACTCCCAGGCGGGTCTCCTCCTCTCCTGCAGGGGGGCGATGCGGTGGCGAAGAAAATCTACGCCAACGGCGCCTACGGTGAGCCCGGCAAGCCTGAGGCATAGGATCCGGGTGAAGGCAATCTTCAGTCTATCGTCTTCCAGGGCCATGTTGCTCCAATCGTTGCCGCGCGCTACTGGAGCTTGGCGCTGGGCGGTAAATGGCTGCGGGTTCTCCTCGACAATCCAGCACCATTCTGCTCTCCATTCCTCCCACTTGCTGCGGAGCTCTCCCTCAGATAAGCTTCCTTCTTGCCAGTCTCGAGATCCAGACGATTCCGCCGGATAAAGGCTCCCCTCTCTCAACTCGGGGCATAAAGAAGTGGCGGAAAAGAGCTACCTTTGGATAGACTCCGACAAAGTTTTCGCAGAGATGTGCGAAAACTGCCATGGTCAGAACAGCATTAGGGGTGAAGTCAAGGAGGCGGAACCCGTAGGTGTTCATGATATCGCAGAAAAATTCAGAGAAAGGCGGGCAGAGCCCGCAGTAGAAGAACAACGTGAAGAAAGGGTATCCATTCGGAGCCAGTTCCGAAGCGGCAGCTGGGAGTACCTTCGTACGCGGATGCGCTCGCGTCTCCGTCGACCAGAAGAGGTAGTAGTACTCCCTCAGCTCCTTCGCGGCGAGCTGGGGGGGGGAGATTGCCCGCTCCTTTCGCAGCGCCACGAGCCGCTGCGCCTCGGCCGACTTCACGACCTTCCCCTTGTCGGCTTTCGAAGCCATGGCGGAGGTGGTGGGGGAGATCGACGGCGTAGGTGATGCTGGTGGCGATGGGGGGCAGAGCGCTGCTCTCTTTCAGCTTTGGGAAGAAGGGGGAGCGGCGGAGATTTCTGAGATTGGAGTAGCAACCGGCGAGATGGGCGAACTGCCCCTGTTTCCCCTGCTTATAACGAGGGAGGGGGCGGGCGGTCCGTCTTTCCGAATAAAGAAACCACCCACGATCTCTCCCACAACGCCGCATTCGACGCATGCCGTTCGGGGAAGGCGCGGTGGATACGGAGTAAGATACGGCGTAAACCAGGCCGCGCGTGCCCGTGCCTTGTTTTGGGCCTGGCCCAACAGCGCTCGGCGCCATGTGTGGCCCAGGCCCGGGGGCTCCTGTCGGTGTACTAGAGTAGGGGTACCCTAGTATCCCGAACTTGTGCACGGGCAGTCGCAGCACCCCGCGGCAAGGCTTGTCGGGTGACCGCCAAGGTCCTCCGTGGTTCCTTTGGAGCCATTCAAGAACAAAGTATTCAAGCCAAGGAGACAAGGCCCCGACAAGAGGAGCTTGCCGGGAAGGCCAACCAAGGCATCTCAAGGAACTTGCCGCGACGCGCCACGTGTCCCGGCAAGGCCCGGTGAGCGAAAAGCTTCCGGACGCAACAAGACAACGACCGCGGCAAGGCGCTTGCCGCGGCTAGCTACCACTCTATACCCGCGCTCCAGCACATCCACCAACGTGTCGCCCTGGGGCATTTCCAGGCGCGCGTGGCAAGAGGCTGTGCAGCCAGCGGTGCGCGGTGGCAAGCGACGCTGACAAGATTGCCATCGTGGCGAGCAGTGGCGTCCCTGACGGTCCCTTTTTGCACTATTTGGGCGACGCAGACGGGCATTTAATGCCTTTGTCCCCTGCCGTCAGGGTTAGGTATGATACACTGTACAGGTAGTTGTACCAACCGCAATTCCTTTTCCATTTTTACCCTTGTCTATGTTGCCACCTGTCAGAGACCCCTTTAGCATATAAAAGGAGGCCCATGCGCAACGTAGAGGGGGGGTTCGAAGGCAGAAAAACACTCATGCTCAGTCTCGTTAGTAGCTAGTGTGTACTATAGCACTCAGCGCTCCCGAGCAAGAACTCAATACACTCAGACATGCAGCAGTAGGAGTGTTATCTCTCCAGACAGCTCCGAAGCTGGGTAAACTGCTCGTGTGCTTTGCCTTGATCCGCTCTTCGTGCGATCTCCGCCCCCCGCCGAACCGAAAGGGGCTCGGTCCGCCGGTCACATAGGTGTTCGTGGATCAGTTTCCCCGACAATCACCTTGGAGCATAATTGCCGGTTTATGTCGCTGAAGATGAAGTTGGGATGGCTCAAGCGCCACTGCAATGACATGGGCACCCTTATGCTGCCTTGGTCAAGTATGCCGATTCTGATAATACCAAGGATCCCAATTCTGATGAGGAGAAACCAGAGAAGGGAAAGAAGAACGGCGGTGCAAAGGGACAGCAGCACAACCAAGGAGGCCATGGGAATAACGGTAAGCGTAAAGCGGATTCAGATTTTGTAGCTAATGCTAATGTGCAGCATCGTAAGGGTAAACTGCCCCGGCGCGGCGGTGGAATGAATCTGGAGCGTTTGTTGAATCAGCCCTGCCCAAAGCATGGGACCAAGGAGGTTTCTGCAACACATCTCTGGAAAGATTGTCACATTATGAAGGGGTTCAAAAACTCTGATCTTTTCCGGTATGATCAGGGTCCATCGGGCGGTTCAGGTCCAGGTTTTCATGGTGGCGGCGGTTCAAACTCCGGATTTTAGAATAATCAGGGCAACCATAATAACCAAGGTGGTAATAACCAGCAGAGTAATCAAGGAAACCAGCAGTAGTCGGGTTACCAGAGTCACCCAAAGCAATCCAATGGTGGGCAGTATCACGTGTTCACCACTAGTTTGTGTAAGCGTGACCAGAAGCTTCACAAGAGGGCTGTTAATGCTATTGAACCGGCAGTACCATGTTATCTGCGGTGGTCCTAACAACCTATTGTATGGAGCAGGGAGGATCATCCGCCCCGGGTTGACAACCCGGGTCACCTGGCTTTGGTGGTAGCACCTTAGGTGGGAGGTTATAAGTTCACCAAGGTACTCATGGATGGAGGAAGTAGTATTAACATTCTGTATTATGAGACCTTCTGTCGCATGGGGTTGACAGACAAGAGTCTTAAACCATCCAACACTGTTTTCCATGGTGTGGTACCAGGTAAATCGGCATATCCTGTTGGTAAGATCGCTTTGGAAGTTGTGTTTGGTGATGAACATGATTCCCGGTCTGAGACATTGACATTTGAAGTGGTGAGGATCCAGAGCCCGTACCACACACTGTTTGGGCGACCGGCTTATGCAAAGTTCATGGCAAGGCCTTGTTATATTTACTTGCAGCTCAACATGCCGGGTCATAAAGGGACCGTTACGGTTCACGGAAGTCATAAAATCGCTTTGGATTGTGAGGAAGGTGATGCGGCCTATGCTGAGTCGGTTTGTGCTATAGAGGAGCTGAAGTTTTACAAGGAAAATGTTGATCCGGCAGACATGACCCCTCTGAATAAGTCCACCTCTGAGCATGACCCAACCCTGCATTCAAACCGGCTGATGAGACTAAACTTGTTGACTTTGTTCCTGGCGATTCGTCCAAGCAGTTCAGCATCAGCACAAATCTGAACCCAAAATAGGAAAGCGCGCTCATCGAGTTCATCCGTGAGAACTGGGACATTTTTGCATGGAAGCCTTCTGACATGCCAGGTGTACCAAGGGAACTTGCTGAGCACACTCTTAATATTGATCCCAAGTTTAAACCGGTCAAGCAATTTCTTCGTCACTTCAACGAGGAAAGACGCAAGGCAATTGGTGAAGAGGTAGCCCAGCTGTTGGCTGCTGGTTTTATCGTTGAAGTATTTCACCCTGAGTGGTTGGCTAATCCGGTGCTTGTTCTTAAGAAAAACGGCACTTGGTGCATGTGTGTGGATTACACAGATTTGAACAAAGCTTGTCCGGCCGATCCTTTTGCTCTCCCGCATATTGATCAGATCATTGATGCGACGGCGGGTTGTGAGCATTTGAGTTTCTTGGATGCTTATTCAGGCTATCATCAGATCAAAATGGCAGTTAAGGACCAGGAGAAGACCGCCTTCATCACTCCCTTTGGATCCTTCTGCTATGTTTCTATGCCCTTTGGGCTCAAGAGTGCCTAGGCAACTTATCAGCGCTGTGTGCAGAATTGTCTTCACACTCAGATTGGGCGTAATGTTCATGCTTATGTTGATGGCATTGTGGTAAAATCCAGGAAGAAGGAGACACTGATAAATGATCTCAAGGAGACCTTTGACAATTTGTGTGTTTATAAGATGATGCTCAATCCGGACAAGTGTGTTTTTGGTGTTCCAGCAGGCAAGCTTCTAGGCTTTCTAGTGTCCAACAGAGGTATTGAGGCTAATCCGGAGAAGATCAAAGCGATTACATCCTTGGCTAAACCGGCATTTATCAATGATGTTCAGCGTCTAGCAGGTCGAATTGCAGCCCTAAGCCGGTTTATCAGCCGTTTGGGAGAGAAGGCGATCCCTCTATATCAGATGTTGAAGAAAACAGACACCTTTTTCTAGAGTGATGCGGCTAATGCGGCGTTTGAAGACTTGAAGCAGCAGTTGGCTGAACCGCCGGTCCTTGCTGCTCTGGTTGACAAGGAGCCCTTGTTGTTGTACGTGGCTGCTAATGCCCATGCTGTCAGTGTGGCAATTGTGGTGGAACGCAAGGAGGCTGGTAAGGAGTACCCGGTTCAACGGCCGGTTTACTATATCAGTGAGGTGCTTATCGAGTCAAAGCAGTGATATATGCATTGGCAGAAGCTGGTATATGGGGTTTTTATAGCAAGTCGGAAGCTCAAACAATACTTTCAAGGCCATCCCATTACAGTTGTCAGTTCAGCTCTGTTGGGTGCTATAATTCAAAACAGGGAAGCAACTGGCCGGGTTGCAAAATGGGCAATTGTACTTGGTCCACATGGTTTGAAGTATGTGCCTCGAACAGCCATAAAATCTCAGGCACTTGTGGACTTCATCAATGACTGGACCGAGTTACAAGCACCAGAGGACAAACCGGATAATACATACTGGACTATTCACTTTGATGGATCCAGGCAATTGGAGGGCCCGGGGGCTGGAGTTGTCTTTACTTCTCCTCGAGGTGATAAAATTCGTTATGTCCTCCGTTTAATGTTCCCCTGTACTAACAATGTAGGTGAGTATGAGGCTCTGCTCCATGGGCTCCGAGTGGACAAGGAGATGAATTTAAGCCGGGTACGATGCTTTGGAGACTCTGATCTGGTGGCTCAGCAAGTTTCTGGCACTTGGGATTCTAAGGATCCACTCATGGCGGCTTACAGACGTGAGGTGGATATTGTGGCGGGTCACTTCAAAGGGTATCAGGTTGAGCATATCGATCGGTGCAAACACGAAGCAGCAAACGCTTTAAGCCGGCTTGGATCTCAGCGTAAACCGGTACCTCCCAATACCTTTTAGATATCTTGCATAACCCGTCTGTTAAGTTGCCTACAGAGGAGGATTTGGCTGTTACTGATCCGGAGGCTCAATTGGTGGCCGCTTTACACGTTGTGCCGGATTGAAAGGTTCCATATCTGGCGTATATGAACCGGGGCGAGTTAGCAGATGATGAAGTCATGGCCCGGCAGATAGTCCGGTGATCCAAGTCCATGGTTATTCACAATGGCGAGTTACATCGCTGGAGCGTTTCAGGCGTATTTCAGTGTTGTGTTTCTCCGGAAGAAGGCCAAGAGATCCTACGGAAAATTCATGAAGGGGATTGTGGTCATCATGCCGGTTCAAAGTCCCTGGTTGCAAAAGCTTTTCGTCATGGGTTCTACTAGTTGACAGCTCATGCTGATGCAGAGGATCTGGTAAAGCGATGTGATGCTTGTCAAAAGTTTTCACGCAGAGCTCATGTTCCGGCTCAAGAATTAAGGATGATTCCCATCACTTGGCCATTTGCCACTTGGGGGCTTGACATGGTGGGACCCTTTAAGCGCTCCAAGGATAAGAAGACCCACCTGCTGGTGGCGGTTGACAAGTTCACCAAGTGGGTTGAAGCGGAGCCTGTCAGCAAGTGTGATGCGGCTACAGCGGTTCAATTTCTCAAAAAGATTATCTTCCGCTTTGGCTTTCCACACAGCATCATCACGGATAATGGCACAAACCTCTCTAAAGGTGAGATGGAAGATTTTTGTCAGAGAGAGCACATCCGGCTTCACTTAGCATCCGTGGTGCACCCCCAGACCAATGGTCAAGCGGAGAGAGCTAATAAAGAAATCTTGAAGGGTATTAAACCCCGGCTTATGGTCCCTTTAAAGCGGACGCCGGGTTGTTGGGTGGAAGAATTGCCTTCTATGTTATGGAGCATCAACACCACCCCCAATCGATCAACATGTTACACACCTTTCTTCATGGTATACGGGGCAGAGGCAGTCCTCCCAAGTGATATTCGTCATGACTCGCCCCGGGTTGCTAATTATGTTCAAGCGGACAACAAGCAAGCACGCCAAGAGGCGCTGGACCTGTTAGATGAGAAACGGGACATGGCTCTGGCTTGATCGACGGTTTATCAACAAGACTTGCGGCGTTATCACAGCCGCCAGGTTAGGACAAGAACCTTTCAAGAAGGCGACTTGGTGCTCCGGATCATCCAGGATCAGACAAAGAGACCGGTTGTTGCCCCGAGAAACAAACATCCAAGAAACATATCTGGGTTGGTCCCATTTTTGTTCACTCTAGCCACCTACTCTTATGTGTGGATAGCAAAATCTAGTCCTGGTCATACCACTGTGTACAGTGTTACCCCTATATTTCCCTTTTCGACAAAGAGACCGGTTGGATGACCAGTCTGTACTACTCTCACCCCCTTTCCTTCCTGTTTGTACCAAGTCCGATGTACATACTAAATTCCCCCACCCCTACTTTATTTCTTGTTTGAGGGACATCATGCGGGAGATAGAACTGCACACAAGGTATTGCAATCTGGTTTTTATTGGCCTACTCTCTTCAAAGATGCCCATAAGTTTGTCTTGTCTTGTGATGAATGTCAAAGAATTGGTAATATTAGTAGACGTCAAGAAATGCATATGAACTATTCACTTGTTATTGAACCATTTGATGTTTGGGGCTTTGATTATATGGGACCTTTTCCTTCCTATAATGGGTATACACATATTTTAGTTGCTGTTGATTACATTACTAAGTGGGTAGAAGCTATTCCAACTAGTAGTGTGATACGTCTCCAACGTATCTATAATTTTTGATTGTTCCATGCTATTATATTACCCCTTTTGGATGTTTATGGGATTTATTTTACACATTATTATCATTTTTGGGACTAACCTACTAACCGGAGGCTCAGCCCGTATTGCTGTTTTTTTGCCTATTTCAGTATTTCAAAGAAAAGGAATATCAAACGGAGTCCAAACGGAATGAAACCTTTGGGAGCGTGATTTTTGGAATGAACGTCATCCAGACTTGGAGTGCAAGTCAAGAAGCAGCCGAGGCGGCCACGAGAGGGTAGGATGCCCTCCCCTATAGGGCGCGCCCCCTGTCTCGTGGGCCCCTTGGGTGGCCACCGACGTACTTCTTCCTCCTATATAAACCTATGTACCCCGAAAACATCCAGGGATCACCCGAAACACAATTTCCACCGTTGTAACCTTTTGTATCCGTGATATCCCATCTTGGAGCCTTCGCCGGCGCTCCGCCGAAGGGGGAATCGACCACGGAGGGCTTCTACATCAACACCGTAGCCCTTCTGATGAGTTGTGAGTAGTTTACCACAGACCTTTGGGTCCATAGTTATTAGCTAGATGGCTTCTTCTCTCTTTTTGGATCTCAATACAATGTTCTCCCCCTCTCTTGTGGAGATCTATTCGATGTAATCTCTTTTTGCGGTGTGTTTGTCGAGATCCGATGAATTGTGGGTTTAAGATCAAGTTTATCTATGAGAAATATTTGAATCTCCTCTAAATTCTTTTATGTATAATTGAGTTATCTTTGCAAGTCTCTCCGAACTATCAGTTTGGTTTGGCCTACTAGATTGATCTTTCTTGCCATGGGAGAAGTGCTTAGCTTTGGGTTCAATCTTGCGGTGTCCTTACCTAGTGACAGAAAGGGTTGCAAGGCACGTATTGTATTGTTGCCATCAAGGATAAAAAGATGGGGTTTATATCATATTGCATGAGTTTATCCCTCTACATCATGTCATTTTGCTTAATGTGTTACTCTATTCTTTGTGAACTTAATACTCTAGATGCAGGCAGGAGTCGGTCGATGTGTGGAGTAATAGTAGTAGATGCAGGCAGGAGTCGGTCTACTTGTTGCGGACGTGATGCCTATATACATGATCATGCCTAGATAATCTCATAATTATTCGCTTTTCTATCAATTGCTCGACAGTAATTTGTTCACCCACCATAATACTTATGCTATCTTGAGAGAAGCCTCTAGTGAAACCTATGGCCCCCGGGTCTATCTCTTATCATATTTGCTTCCAATCTACTTTTATTTGCATCTTTACTTTTTGCATCTATATTATAAAATACCAAAAATATATTTATCTTATCATACTATCTCTATCAGATCTCACTTTCGCAAGTGGCCGTGAAGGGATTGACAACCCCTTTATTGCGTTGGTTGTGAGTTCTTTGTTGGTTTGTGTAGGTGCGTGGGACTTTTGAGGAGCCTCCTACTGGATTGATACCTTGGTTCTCAAAAACTGAGGGAAATACTTACGCTACTATTGCAGCATCACCCTTTCCTCTTCAAGGAAAACCAACGCAAGCTCAAGACGTAGCAAGAAGGATTTCTGGCACCGTTGCCAGGGAGGTCTTCGTTCAAGTCAAGACATACCAAGTACCCATCACAAACTCATCTCCCTCGCATTTACATTATTTGCCATTTGCCTCTCGTTTTCCTGTCCCCCACTTCACCCTTGCCGTTTTATTTGCCCTTTCTTTCCCAATCTCTCTTCTCTCTTTTTCTTGCCCTTTTGTTTTCTCGTTTGGTTGGAATAGATGCTTATTTATTGCTAAATATAGAACCTAATATCTATGGATCCTCATCCGCTTGCTAATCTTTTTAAGAGATCCAATTATGATGAACCAGTAGCTAGTGAGTTTTGTGCACTAGATTATCTTTATGAAGCTTTGCTCAAAATTTGTGAATCTGAAAATTATGATGAAGAAATTTATGAAGAGATTCACGATAACTCCTTGAATAAAAAGGATGATTGCAATGATTTTCCTATAAATTCTCTTTATGTCAATTGTGCTAATAATATGCAAAACCCTAAGCTTGGGGATGCTAGTTTTGCTATGTCTACTACTTGTTTCAATGATCATGATTGGGGTGATTCTTCTTATAACCTTGAAAAATTTATTTAAGCCCCATGATGAATATGAGATTTCTAATAGTGTTTGCAATAATATTGAAAGTGGGTTTGGAAGAGTGTGAACTTTAGATCCCACATATTTGGAGTATGTTCAATCTCATGATATTTTTGATAAAAGTGGGTTCGGAAAGGTCATGACTTTAGTTAATGTTAATCCCACTATCTTGGAAGAGTGTCAACTTTGCATGCATGTGGATCATGTTGAGAATATGTCTTGTGATAGCTATTTTGTTGAATTTGCCTATGATCCTACATGTAATTATTATGAGAGAGGAAAATATGGTCGTAGAAATTTTTATCCTATTAAACTACCTCTCGTTATGTTGAGATTGCTATCGTCTCTTTCTTCTTCCTTGCATATGCTAACTTTTGCTTCACTTGATAATTTGTCTGATTACAATATGCCTATGCATAGGAAGTATGTTAGACTTAAGTGTGTTTGTCACATGTTTTATGATGCTCTCTTTGTGCTCCAATTCTTGTCTTTCATGTGAGCATCATTGAAATCTCAATGCCTAGCTAAAAAGGCTTTAAAGAAAAGCGCTTGTTGGGAGACAACCCAATATTTTTCCTTGCTGTTATTTAATAAATTTTGCATCTACTTTCTGTTTAGATGTGTTTTTATATTTTAATTAGTGTTTGTGCCAAGTAGAACCTATAGGATAAACTATGATGATAGTTGATTTGATTCTGCTGAAAAACAGAAACTCTGTGCTCACGAGAAACAATTCAATAAATCACAGAAACGTGATTTTGCATTGATTATTTTTGCTGCTGATCAATAAACAAATTTTCTAGTACGTCCTATTTTGGTAGGAGTTTTAGAGTTCCAGAAGTTTGCGTTAGTTACAGATTGCTACAGACTGTTCTGTTTTTGACAGATTCTGTTTTTCGTGTGTTGTTTGCTTATTTTGATGCATCTATGGCTAGTATGTAAGGGTATGAACCATAGAAAAGTTGGAATACAGTAGGTTTAACACCAAAATAAATAAAGAATGAGTTCATTACAGTACCTTATGTTGTGGTTTTGTTTTCTTTCACTAACGGAGCTTATAAGATTTCTTGTTGAGTTTTGTGTTGTGAAGTTTTCAAGTTTTGGGTAAAGCTTTTATGGACTATGGAATAAGGAGTGGCAAGAGCCTAAGCTTGGGGATACCCATGGCACCCCAAGATATTCAAGTATAGCCAAAAGCCTAAGCTTGGGGATGCCCCGGGAAGGCATCCCCTCTTTCGTCTTTGTTCATTGGTAACTTTACTTGGAGCTATATTTTTATTCGCCACATGATATGCGTTTTGCTTGGAGCGTCATGTATTATATTAGTCTTTGCTTCCTAGTTTACCACAATCATCCTTGCTGTACACACCTTTTGGGAGAAGCCCAATTGATTAGAATTTTCTAGAATACTCTATGTGCTTCACTTATATCTTTTGAGATTGATAGTTTTTGCTTTAGTGCTTCACTTATATTATTTTTTTAGAGCATGGTGGTAACTTAATTTTGAAGAAATTGCTAGTCTCTCATGGTTCACTTATATTATTTTGAGAGTCTTTTAGAACATCATGGTATTTGCTATGGTTACAAATTTGGTCCTAGAATGATGAGCATCCAAGTTGGGTATAATAAAAACTATCATAGGAAGTGAATTGGATGCTATGATCAATTTGTTGCTTGATAATTTTTTTGAGATATAAAGGTAGTAATGTTAGGGTCATGCTAGTGGATAATTACGAAATTGAGAAATACTTTTGGTGAAGTTAGCAAGTTCGGTAGCAAGCACATATGGTAAAAGTTGTGTGACAAAATTGTTGCATGAGGCGCTCTTTTGATTGTCTTCCTTATGAGTGGCAGTCGGGGACGAGCGATGGTCTTTTCCTACCAATCTATCCCTCTTGGGGCATGCGTAGTAGTACTTTGCTTCGAGGGCTAAGTAGACTTTTGCAATAAGTATATGAGTTCTTTATGACTAATGTGAGTCCATGGATATACGCACACTCATCCTTCCACTTTGCTATCCTTTCTTATTACCGCGCAACTTTCGCCGGTATTGAACCTATTATTTACCTTCCTCAAAACAGACACCATACCTAACTACTATGGCATTTCCATAGCCATTCCGAGATATATTTCCATGCAACTTTCCACCGTTCCATTTATTATGACACGTTTCATCATTGTCATATTGCTCTTTGCATGATCATGTAGTTGGCATCGTATTTGTGGCACGGCCACCTTCATAATTTTCATAGATGTCACTCTTGATTCATTGCATATCCCGGTACACCGCCGGAGGCATTCATATAGAGTCATATCTTGTTGTAGCTTTGAGTTGTAATTCTTGAGTTGTAAATCCATAAAAGTGTGATGATCTTCATTATTATAGCATTGTCTCGGTGAGGAAAGGATGATGAAGACTACGATACCCCGACAAGTCAGGATGAGACTTCGGACTTTACAAAAAAAGAGAAGAAAAAGAAAAAAAAGGAGAAAGGCCAAAAAGAAAGAAAAAAGAAAAGAGGCCAAAGAAAAAAAAGAGAAAAAGAAAAAGAAAAAAAAATAAAATGAGAGAAAAAGAGAGGAGGGACAATGCTACTATCTCTTTTTCCACACTTGTGCTTCAAAGTAGCACCATGATCTCCATGATATAGAGTCTCCTATATTGTCACTTTCATATACTAGAGGGAATTTTTCATTATAGAACTTGTCTTATATATTCCAATGATGGGCTTCCTCAAAATACCCTAGGTCTTCGTGAGCAAGCGAGTTGGATGCACACCCAGTTAGTTCTTTTTGTTGAGCTTTCATATATTTATAGCTCTAGTGTATCCGTTGCATGGCAATCCCTACTGAATCACATCGATATCTATTGATGGGCATCTCCATAGCCCGTTGATACGCCTAGTTGATGTGAGACTATCTTATCCCTCTTTTTGTCCTCACAACCACCATATTTTACCACCTAAGTGCTATGTCCATGGCTTACGCTCATGTATTGCGTAAGAGTTGAAAAAGCTGAAGCGCGTTAAGAAGTATGAAACAATTGCTCGGCTTGTCATCGGGGTTGTGCATGATGGGAGTATTTTCTGTAATGAAAATGAAGCATGGCCTAACTATATGATTTTGTAGGGATAAGCTTTCTTTGGCTATGCTATTTTGATAGGACATGATTATTTGTTAGTATGCTTTGAAGCATTGTTATTTTTATGTTTTATAAACTTTTATCTTGAATCATTTGGATCTTAACATTCATGCTACAATAAAGAAAATTACATTGAGAATTATGCTAGGTAGCATTCCACATCAAAAATTCTGTTTTTATCATTTACCTACTCGAGGACGAGCAGGAATTAAGCTTGGGGATGCTTAATATGTCTCCAACGTATCTATAATTTTTGATTGTTCCATGCTATTATATTACCCCTTTTGGATGTTTATGGGCTTTATTTTACACATTATTATCATTTTTGGGACTAACCTACTAACCGGAGGCCCAACTCGTATTGTTGTTTTTTTGCCTATTTCAGTATTTCGAAGAAAAGGAATATCAAACGGAGTCCAAACGGAATGAAACCTTCGGGAGCGTGATTTTTGGAACGAACGTGATCCAGAGGACTTGGAGTGCAAGTAAAGAAGCAGCCGAGGCGGCCACGAGAGGGTAGGGCCCCTCCCTATAGGGCGTGCCCCACTATCTCGTGGACCCCTCGGGCGACCACCGACGTACTTCTTCCTCCTATATAAGCCTACGTACCCCGAAAACATCCAGGGAGCACTCGAAACACAATTTCCACCGCCGTAACCTTCTGTATCCGTGAGATCCCATCTTGGAGCCTTCGTCGGTGCTCCGCCGAAGGGGGAATCGACCATGGAGGCCTTTTACATCAACACCATAGCCCTTCTGATGAGTTGTGAGTAGTTTACCACAGACCTTCGGGTCCATAGTTATTAGCTAGATGGCTTCTTCTCTCTTTTTGGATCTCAGTAGAATGTTCTATCCCTCTCTTGTGGAGATCTATTCGATGTAATCTCTTTTTGCGGTGTGTTTGTCGAGATCCGATGAATTGTGGGTTTATGATCAAGTTTATCTATGAGAAATATTTGAATCTCCTCTGAATTATTTTATGTATGATTGAGTTATCTTTGCAATTCTCTTTGAACTATCAGTTTGGTTTGGCCTACTAGATTGATCTTTCTTGCCATGGGAGAAGTGCTTAGCTTTGGGTTCAATCTTGCGGTGTCCTTACCCAGTGACAGAAAGGGTTGCAAGGCATGTATTGTATTGTTGCCATCGAGGATAAAGAGATGGGGTTTATATCATATTGCATGAGTTTATCCCTCTACATCATGTCATTTTTCTTAATGCGTTACTCTATTCTTTATGAACTTAATACTCTAGATGCAGGCAGGAGTCGGTCGATGTGTGGAGTAATAGTAGTAGATGCAGGCAGGAGTCGGTCTACTTGTTGCGAATGTGATGCCTATATACATGATCATGCCTAGATAATCTCATAATTATTCGCTTTTCTATCAATTGCTCGACAGTAATTTGTTCACCCACCGTAATACTTATGCTATCTTGAGAGAAGCCTCTAGTGAAACCTATGGCCCCCGGGTCTATCTCTTATCATATTTGCTTCCAATCTACTTTTATTTGCATCTTTACTTTTTGCATCTATATTATAAAATACCAAAAATATATTTATCTTATCATACTATCTCTATCAGATCTCACTTTCGCAAGTGGCCTTGAAGGGATTGACAACCCCTTTATTGCGTTGGTTGCGAGTTCTTTGTTGGTTTGTGTAGGTGTGTGGGACTTTTGAGGAGCCTCCTACTGGATTGATACCTTGGTTCTCAAAAACTGAGGGAAATACTTACGCTACTATTGCCGCATCACCCTTTCCTCTTCAAGGAAAACCATTGCAAGCTCAAGACGTAGCATAGTGCTGATCATAACACTTCTATTAAGATGCTTAAAGAAGTTATTTTTCCGAGGTTTGGAGTCCCAAGATACTTAATGACTGATAGTGGTTCACATTTTATTCATGGAGCTTTTCGTAAAATGCTTGCTAAGTATGATGTTAATCATAGAATTGCATCTTCATACCATCCAGAGTCTAGTGGTCAAGTAGAATTGAGTAATAGAGAGATTAAATTAATCTTGCAAAAGACTGTTAATAGATGTAGAAAGAATTGGTCCAAGAAACTTGATGATGCATTATGGGCCTATAAAACTACATATAAAAATCCTATGGGTATGTCTCCATATAAAATGGTTTATGGAAAAGCATGTCACTTACCTCTCAAACTAGAACACAAGGCATATTGGGCTATTAAAGAGCTCAATTATGATTTCAAACTCGCCGGTGAGAAGAGGCTATTTGACATTAGCTCACTTGATGAATGGAGAACCCAGGCCTATGAGAACGCCAAACTGTTAAAGAAAAAGTTAAAAGATGGCATGACAAAAGGATACAAAAGCGCGAGTTTAATGTAGGTGATTACATTTTGCAATACAACTCTCGTTTAAGATTTTTTGCAGGAAAACTTCTCTCTGAATGGGAAGTTCCTTACATTATCGAGGAGGTCTATCGTTCCAGTGCAATAAAAATAAATAACTCCGAAGGCACAAATCCGAAGGTGGTGAACGGTCAAAGAATCAAACATTATATCACACATAATCTCATAAATGTTGAAACCAATGTTATTAACAACGTAACCCCGGAGAACTAGAACACAAGGCATATTGGACTCCGAAAAGGAATATATATGTGGTACGGTAAGTAAACCGACTCCAAAATAGTTCTAATAGCAATTTTTCTCTGTTTTGGAATTTTTAAAAAAATAGGAAAATAAGAAGTAGTCCGAAAGGGACACTGCTAAGTCTTGAGTTAGCGTTGGTTTTCCTTGAGGAGGAAAGGGTGATGCAGCAAAGTAGCGTAAGTATTTCCCTCAGTTTTTGAGAACCAAGGTATCAATCCAGTAGGAGGCTCCTCAAAAGTCCCACGCACCTACACAAACTAACAAGAACCTCGCAACCAACGCAATAAAGGGGTTGTCAATCCCTTCACGGCCACTTGCGAAAGTGAGATCTGATAGAAATAATATGATAAGATAAATATTTTTTGTATTTTTATGATATAGATTGGAAAATAAAAGATGCACATAAAAGTAGATTGAAAACTTATATGATAAAAGATAGACCCAGGGTCCATAGGTTTCACTAGTGGATTCTCTCAAGATAGCATAAGTATTACGGTGGGTGAACAAATTACTGTCGAGCAATTGATAGAAAAGTGAATAGTTATGAGATTATCTAGGCGTGATCATGTATATAGGCATCACGTCCGTGACAAGTAGATCGAAACGATTCTGCATCTACTACTATTACTCCACACATCGACCGACTTGTGCCTACATCTAGAGTATTAAGTTCATGAAGAACAGAGTAACGCATTAAGAAAGATGTCATGATGTAGAGGGATAAACTCATGCAATATGATATAAACCCCATCTTTTTATCCTCGATGGCAACAATAAAATACGTGCCTTGCTGCCCCTGCTGTCACTGGGAAAGGACACTTCAAGATTGAACCCAAAGCTAAGAACTTCTCCCATTGCAAGAAAAATCAATCTAGTAGGCCAAACCAAACTGATAATTTGAAGAGACTTGAAAAGATAACTTAATCACACATAAAAGAATTTAGAGGAGATTCAAATATTTCTCATAGATAAACTTGATCACAAACCCACAATTCATCGGATCTCAACAAAGACACCGCAAAAAGAGTTACATCGAATAGATCTCCAAGAAGATCAAGGAGAACTTTGTATTGAGATTTAAAGAGAGAGAAGAAGCCTTCTAGCTAATAACTATGGACCCAAAGGTCTGTGGTAAACTCACAACTCATCGGAAGGGCCTTGGAGATGATGTAGAGGCCCTCTATGGTTGATTCCCCCTCCGACGGAGCGCCGACGAAGGCTCCAAGATGGGATCTCGCGGATACATAAGGTTGCGGCGGTGGAATTAGGTTTTCGTGGTGCCCTGGATGTTTTCGGGGTATGTGGGTATATATAGGAGGAAGAAGTAGGTCGGTGGATGGTCGAGGGGCCCACGAGGGTGGGGGGGCGCCCTCCCCTAGGGGGAACGCCGGGCACCCTCGTGGCTGCCTCGTGTGTTGCTTGACTGCCACTCCAAGTCCCCTAGATTGTGTTTGTTCCAAAAAGATCGCTCCCGAAGGTTTCATTCCGTTTGGACTCCGTTTGATATTCCTTTTCTTCGAAACACTGAAATAGGCAAAAAAAACAGAAATTCGGGTCGGGCCTCCGGTTAGTAGGTTAGTCCCAAAAATGATATAAAAGTGTAAAGTAAAGCCCATAAACATCCAAAACAGGTAATATAATAGCATGGAACAATAAAAAATTATAGATACGTTGGAGACGTATCAGACACGAGGCAACCATGAGGGTGGAGGGTGCGCCCTACCCCCCTGGGCGCGCCCCCTGCCTCGTGGGCACCTCGTGTGTCCTACGGACTCCGTTTTCTTGCATGATACTACTTTTGGTCGGTAAAAAATCATTATATAATCTCCCGAAGGTTTTGACCACCGTACCACGACGAAATCCTCTGTATTTGTTTTGAGTTGTTTTCTGCCAGAGTTTCTGAAGGTCAGGCATCATGTCGTCCCCCTCCTCCAACAACGTGGGCGATGATGCTTGGCTAATGAAGATAGAGACAAAATGAGAAGAAATCAAGGAAATCAAGGAAGGTGACAAGATCAAGGAAGTCGCAGAGGAGCAAGTCCTCACAGTAGAAGAAGGCTTCTTTCAACCCTACTACAATCATCTCACCCCTACTGAAATTGAAGCTTTCAAGATGATTGAGCTAGCTCGCATACAAAACAAGTATCTCACACGTGAAAACATTTTGTTACAAGAGCATATTACCGCACTCAAGGGCATTATCCGCAAGTTGGAGGATCTTCTACACTCGATGTGTGACACCCCGTCATCAACAACTCCATCATCACCACCTTCAAAGAAAGAGACATAATTACATGGGTATGGGCACTCCCTTTGGCAACTGCCAAGCTTGGGGGAGGTGCCCCGGTATCGTATCACCATCACACTTCTATCTTTACCATTTTTCTTAGTTCTATCCTTTTGGTTATATCTTGATCTAGTAGAATAAAGTATTAGTTTGATCTAGCTTTGAGTTTTTGTGTTGAACCCTATCTATGTAATCGAGTCCGTGAGCTATATATAATAAAGATTAGTTTTGAGTCGAGGGCTTTTCTATCTTGCTATGATCTTGAGGGAATAAAAGAAAAAGAAAGAATGAAAAGAAATAAAAAGATCATATTGATCTTATGGAGAGTAGTGACTTCACATACAAAGAGTATGATGAATAAAAGTTGTTGAGAGTTGACAAACATAGTTTTGGTCATCATTGCAATTAATAGGAAGTAATAAAGAAAGAGAGTTTTTCACATATAAATATACTATCTTGGACATCTTTTATGATTGTGAGCACTCATTAAAATATGACATGTTAAAAAGTTGATGTTGGACAAGGAAGACAACGTAATGGGTTATGTTTTCATATATCCGAAATAAATTATATTGTCATGGATCATCCAACATGTTGAGCTTGCTTTTCCCCCTCATGCTAGCCAAATTCTTTACACCAAGTAGAGATACTACTTGTGCTTCCAAACATCCCTAAACCCAGTTTCGCCTTGAGAGTCCACCATATCTACCTATGGATTGAGTAAGATCCTTCAAGTAAGTTGTCATTGTTGCAAGCAATAAAAATTGCTCTCTAAATATGTATGATCTATTAGTGTGGAGAAAATAAGCTTTATACGAGCTTGTGATATGGAAGAAATAAAAACGACGGCTGCATAATAAAGGTCCCTATCACAAGTGGCAATATAAAGTGACATTATTTTGCATTAAGATTTTGTACATCCAACCATAAAAGCACAGACAACCTCTGCTTCCCTCTGTGAAGGGCCTATCATTTATTTTTGTCTTCTACCTTATACAAGAGTCATGGTGATCTTCACCTTTCCTTTTTACACTTTATCCTTTTTCAAGCACTATGTGTTGGAAAGATCCTAATATATATACCCAATTGGATGTAAGTTTTCATAAATTATTATTGTTGACATTACCCTTGAGGGTAAAAGGTTGGGAGGCAAAATTATAAGCCCCTATCTTTCTCTGTGTCTGACTGAAACTTCATACCCATAAGTATCACGTGAGTGTTAGCAATTGTGAAAGGCTAAATGATAGTTGAGTATGTGGACTTGCTGAAAAGCTCTTATATTGACTCTTTCTGATGTTATGATAAATTGCAATTGCTTCAATGATTGAGATTATAGTTTGCTAGTTTTCAATGAAGTTTCTGATTCATACTTTACATTGTGAATAGATTGTTACTTTAGCATAAGAAATCATATGAAAATATATATCCAGCTATTCTAAGGATGATCATGATGCCCTCATGTCCGTATTTTATTTTATCGACACCTCTATCTCTAAACATGTGGACATATTTTTCGATTTTGGCTTCCACTTGAGGACAAGTGATGTCTAAGCTTGGGGGAGTTGATGCGTCCATTTTGAATCATGCTTTTATATCAATATTTATTGCAATATGGGTTGTTACTACACATTATGTCACAATACTTATGCCTTTTCTCTCTTATTTTACAAGGTTTACATGAAGAGGGAGAATGCCGGCAACTGGGATTCTGGGCTGGAAAAGGAGCAAATATTAGAGACCTATCGTGCACAACTCCAAAAGTCCTGAAACTCCATGAAAGTCAGTTTTGGAATATATTAAAAATATTGGGCGAAGAAAGCACCAGAGGGTGGCCAACCACTGTCCACGAGGGTGGAGGGCGCGCCCTACCCCTCTTGGCGCGCCCCCTGCCTCGTGGGCCACCTGGCAGCCCCCCGATTCCCATCTTTTAGTATATGGTGTCTTTTGCCCTGGAAAAAATCATTACGAAGCTTTCAGGATGAAGCACTGCTGTCTCGAGGCGAAACCTTGGCGGAACCAATGTAGGGCTCCAGCGGAGCTGTTCTGCCGGGGAAACATCCCTCTGCGAGGGGGAAATCATCACCATCGTCATCACCATCGATCCTTTCATCGAGAGGGGGTCAATCTCCATCAACATCTTCACCAGCACCATCTCCTCTCAAACCCTAGTTCATCTCTTGTATCCGATCTTTGTCTCAAAACCTTAGATTGGTACCTGTGGGTTGCTAGTAGTGTTGATTACTCCTTGTAGTTGATGCTAGTTGCTTTATTTGGAGGAAGATCATATGTTCAGATCCTTTATGCATATTAATACCCCTCTGATTATGAACTTGAATATGATTTGTGAGTAGTTATGTTTGTTCCTAAGGACATGTGAGAAGTCTTGTTATAAGTAGTCATGTGAATTTGGTATTCGTTCGTAGGGGAAGGCATTGGGAAGTAATAAGTAGATGATGGGTTGCTAGGGTGACAGAAGCTTAAACCCTAGTTTATGCGTTGCTTCGTAAGGGGCTGATTTGGATCCATATGTTTCATGCTATGGTTAGGTTTACCTTAATTCTTCTTTTGTAGTTCTGGATGCTTGCGTGAGGGGTTAATCATAAGTGGGATGCTTGTCCAAGGAAGGGAAGTACCCAAGCACCAGTCCACCCACGTATCAAATTATCAAAGTAACGAACACGAATCATATGAGCATGATGAAAACTAGCTTGACGATAATTTCCATGTGCCTTGGGACCGCTTTGCTTTATATAAGAGTTTGTCTAGGCTTGTCCTTTGCTACAGAAAGGATTGGGCCACCTTGCTGCACTTTGTTACTTTTTTTACTTTTTACCTGTTACGAATTACCTTATCACAAAACTATCTGTTACCAATAATTTCAGTGCTTGTAGAGAACACCTTACTGAAAACCGCTTGTCATTTCCTTCTGCTCCTCGTCGGGTTCGACACTCTTACTTATTGAAAGGACTATGATAGATCCCCTATACTTGTGGGTCATCATAGACACGGTAAGTGTGAGAGTTTGAGCCATAACTGAGTAGGAAACCTTCATGAGACTTAGAAGCAAATTTTGAACGACGATGCTTGTCAAGAATGTAACACTTTGAGCCGAATACCTGAAAGTATCCAACTTCGGGTTTGTTACCGGTGAGGAGCTCGTATGCCGTCTTGCCGAGTAGCTTGTGAATATATAGATGATTTGTTGCATGACAAGCTGTCTCAACCGCTTCTGCCCAAATGTGTTTTGGCGTCTTGTACTCATCAAACATCGTTCTCGCCATTTCGATGAGCGTCCGATTCTTCCTCTCAACAACTCCATTTTGTTGAGGTGTGTATGTCGCCGAGAACTCATGTGAGATCCCTTCTTCATCAAGAAAGGTGTCCACATTGGCGTTCTTGAACTCCATTCTGTTGTCGCTGCGAACCTTCTTGATCTTCACTTCAAATTGATTTTGGGCCTTCCTAGCGAAGTTTTTGAAGATCTTTTGAACCTGCGATTTATCATCAAGAAAGAACACCCATGTAAATCTTGAAAAATCATCAACAATGACTAGTCCAAACGTGTTACCACCGAGACTTTTGTAAGCGTTAGGACCGAAAAGATCCATGTGAAGTAGCTCGAGCGGTCTTCTCGTGGTCATGATGTTCTTCACGGGGTGGCTTCCTCCAACTTGTTTTCCTATTTGGCAAGCGCTGCAAAGTCTATCCTTATCAAATATGACATCTTTAACACCAAGGATATGATCACCTTTAATAAGCTCAAGGTTTTGCATGCCCACATGACCTAACCATCTATGCCACAACCAGCCTTTGGAAGATTTAGCAATTAAGCAAGTTCTAGGTTGAGCCTTTTTACTGAAATCAACAATGTAAAGATCACCTCTACGTATGCCAGTAAAGACCATTTTATGGTTATCTCTTTGAAACACTTGGCAATCTACTTCAGTAAATAGGACATTGAAACCAAAGTCAGCTAGTATAGATACAGAAAATAGATTATAGCCAAGAGATTCAACGAGCATAACATTTTGTTTCGAGCTGTCATGTGAGATGGCCACCTTACCGAGGCCAACCACCTTACCTTTGAGTTATCATCGAAAGTGATATACTTTCGAGGGCCGTCGTTTTCAGCAAGCTCACGAAACATATCTTTATCTCCAGTCATGTGATCATTACATCCACTATCAAGGACCCATTCCTTTCCTCCAGCCATCTAGCTGCGAAGATTAGCCATAAGACCAAAGTGTCTCATAGATTCTTCAAGATCAAAGTCATTATCATCATCTTCATCATAGTATCCATGTTCAACATCATTTTGCAAATGATCATTTCCTAGAGAGAGTGATTCATTAGATATATGATTTTGACAATGCTCATCTCTATGAATTCTAATAGCTTCGTAAATAATATTGCTAATGATTCCAACATCCCCATTAGCACGCATAATATTGGTAACCTCGATTAAACAATCTCCAAACTTAGGATCATTGGGATTCATCTTATTCAAAGCAATAGACTTATGAAGAATCTCATCTAAGTTTTTCAAGGAATAGTCTGGAAATCGCTCCTCAAGGAATCTCCATATAGTATAAGCACAATCAAGAGTTGGCAAGTGACCAATCAAATTTCTAGGCAAGCCTCTAGTGATAAGATTGATAATTCTAAGATTGCAAATCATGTCAAGAGACTCATCATGGGTAGGATGCAAGTGTCGGCATCCTGGATATGGGGGTATCCAGCCCTGCCTGCCTGTGGCCCACCACGTGGCTCCATCGACGGCCTAGTATGGCCCAGCTTCAGCATCAACAACACAAGACCCTCGCGAGGGGCCAAACCTCGCGAGGCGGACGATGCCAAGACCCCCGAGGGGATCGGCCTCCTCAGGCTGGCTCTCGAGGGGCGGAGAGTTCTATGCAAGGTTCACATCACGAGGCTCAGCTAACGTGAGCCATGACGACCAAGGCCAGGCGGGCGCAAAATGCAGGTTTCCTCTTTGGTGCAAGGGAGGCAAGCCACAAGCGCGGATTCCCGAGGAATCAGCCAAATGTTGCCATTTCGGTGCAACGAGACCAAGACCGCTAGGACGGCAGGACGGAGGTCATCGACGAGCCCACCGCGGCGTCTCGACCAGAGGCTTTTCATAGGCGAAGACTACTTTTGTCAGGATAAGCTGTACTACTTGTCCCCTTTCAAATCGGGCCGTTGTGGGATCCCTTCTCGCCAACATTTGGGAAGAGGACCAAGGCCACTATAAATAGGACTAGCCACCACCATAGAGGGACAAGTGAGGTCCAACTAGCTCACACCACACCAGCTCAAGAACACCTCACCTCCTGAGGCTAGTTCATCCACTATACTAGTTCATCCTCAGCCCTTCGAGGCAATCCACCAAAATGCTGGAGTAGGGTATTACACCGCAAGGTGGCCCGAACCAGGATAAACTGTTGTGTTTCTTTGTCTCTTTGAGCTTGTCGCACTAGGCTTAGGAGGATCGTGAATAGGCAGGCTGGGTAGGTTGAGATCTCCGCACGCACCCTAGAGTTCGAACCTCTCAAGGGTTTGCGGATCCCATAATCCGACATTTGGCACACCGGGTAGGGGTGCATCAGATCTTCTCTTCAGTCAACCATTCCTCCGCCGCTCCACCAACACCATGGCCGACACCCCGAGAGCGCACGTCGAGCACTGGGTCGTCCAGGCCTCCTCGGCAGTGCCCGCCGATGAGGAAGACCTCCACTCCGCTCTGCTCGTGGCCCGCGTTCCGCCGGGGCGACCGGCCATGGGGGGCGCGGGGCGCAACCTTCTCCACTGGCGCCACGTCGCAACCGCGCCGCCGCGCAATCGGCAAACTACGCTGCAGCAACCGCTCGGCACATGCGTAGGGAACAAGCAAACATGTGGGCAGCGGTCATTGTGGCCCGAGAGCTCTTGCAGTGCAGGCTGCTGGAAAGTGGCTGCGACACCCTGTTGGAACGGGTCGCCGAGTTGTTGGATGCGGCATGCAGGGGGTGGCGCCATTCTGCCGCTTGCCCACGTCGCAGGCGGTGGTGGGGGTGCGTGCTCACCCCCGACACAACTGCGCGCCCCCTCCCAAGGGCCCTGGAGAGCCTCTCGACACCGACCAGCCTCGCGAAGCAGCCCGCGCCACCCCGAACGTGCCACCTTGGTGCGGGGCTGCTCTAGGCGACATCACCAGGGGGCTGCGCTGGAGTGCCGGCCCCTGGCCAATAGGACCAGAGGGCGACTGAAGAATGCGGGAAGGTGAGGCAGCCGTGCGGCGCTTCTGGCACGAACAGCTCGAAAGCCTATGTCCCCGTTGCGATGGATCCAAGGCACGCGCGGCGAGAGGGCCCTAGCCGATCCCCCACACCAGGCTGGGCGCTGGATATACACGAGGTCGAGCTCTCCTTCGAGTCTCCACCAAACCCCGCCAACATCTCCAATGGCAACAGCCTCTGGGTACAGCTAACGCCGCAGGAGCATGCTTACGCTAACCATGGATCGCAGGTGAACTAGGGTGCGGCTGCCACCAGGACTCTCAGGACGACGGATACCCCGCAGGAGAGTGAAGGACGTTGAGAGCAACGCGGGGGGAAGCCCGGCGGCAGGGCCCTCCTCGCGCCACACCGAGCAGGGCCCTACCTGGAGGTAGTTTCCCGCCGGGGAAGGCGCCGGCGAGCCCTTCTCCTCGAGGGGCGTTACGGTCGCCGAGGATGCCACCAGCGGCCCCTGGCCCCTTGGTCTTGTCCTGGTTTCTGGTCTTCCCAACGGTGGTCAGGGGTGGCGCACGGCGTGGTCCTCGTCGAGTGACATGAAGCAAGGCTCTGGCCTGTGAATGTCTCCGCTCATGACACTCTCACGTAATAATGAGTGGGGTTGTGCACGCCCGAGAGTCTCCTGAGTGCCGCCCTGGGGCCTCACCGGGGCTCCCGCCCACGTCCTAGTGGAAGCTCCATGCTCAACGCTAGCCGTCGACACTGTACCCAATGACTATGCCCAGCTAGTGGAAGCACTTAGCTCCGCGCTGGTGAGAATACTGAAGACTGAAGACTAGCTAGACGTCGGACGCAGCCATTTGCTTTTGCCTCCTTTTTGTAATTGCTTGTCGACTTCTTGAAGCAGTTTGTTTTTGTGCGTTTATTAAAATGGGGTGAGTTTTTCTCATTTTGTGTCGCTCTCTTGCCTTCAGTTCTTGCGTTCTTTCTGGAGCTGGTAACTGCTGCCCTGACCTCAAGCGCCTCACAAGCGGGGGCAGGGTACGGTGCAGGCGCTACTACCGATCGCTCCCCACGGGGGCTCGAGAGTGCGGCCGCCCCGCGCGCCCACCTCGTCACGGTCTGGCAGTTGGCTTCTCACGAGGCACTCTACGGCAGGCCGGCAGGCCCCTCGAGAGGCACAAAACCTCGCGAGCCCGCAGCAGGCTTGCCTCAGGAGAAGGGGCGCCACTATGACACCAGGCCTCACTCAAGACCTGCAAAACCCAAGATAAGTCAAAAACAACAACTACCTCGCTCAGCGGCCCGCAGCCCTGCGGGGCCCCGCTCCGAGTGCTACTTTGAAAACATTTGGCAATCTCACACATCATAAGGGGCACCCCCTTTCCACTCACAAGGATGCGTTCAAGTTTTCGTCATACAGTTCAAAGTAAAAGAAACACGGGCCTAGCTGGACGCCCCTTCTTCATCACCTCTGTCCATGCTGCTTGCGTCGAGGTTGCCGCCCTCCTCGTCTCACCATCCGCGCCAACTTCTTCGGCCGCGATCACGACCGTGTCGTCCTCCGGGGCGAATTCTGCTACCAAGGCATCTACATGGTCATCCACCCACTCGGCCAGGTTGTCCTGGACAACCGGGGGCACGGGGACCAACACATCATCAAACTCAAAGTGGGGATCGCGGTTGAGGAGGTGGCTGAAGACACGCGAGAACACGTGCCCCAGAAGACCACGGCTCCTCTCCGCTACAAGCTCGCGATACCTTGCGTCCGAGCCTCCAGGCGGGTCACGATGTCAGTAAAGAAGTTCAGGTGGCTGGCGTATTATTCTCGTGCAGGTGAGGAGCGCTCTTGTCGCAGATGGTGCCCAAGGCGGAATTAGCTCTGAGTCTGAGGCCCTGAAGCATCGAGGTGTGCTCGCACTACAGCGTCTGGCGGTGATTCGCTTCACCCGCGGACCTCTCCACCAGGGACGCAGTGTCCTTGATCTGCTGCTGAAGGGAAGACAGCTCAGCTGAACAGAGGTCAAGACAGATTTGGAAGAAATCAAGGCTTCTCGAGTAGTGTTCTCGCGCTGCTCCACAGACTACAGCTCAGCCTTCAGGGCGGAAGTCCATCCCTCAAGCTTAGCCTTGAGCAGCTCCAGTTCCAGGCGGTGTCTCCTAGCCAACTCGACACGTGCCTTCGCCACCCTCTCCTCGACCTCCAGCTGGACCTGAGATTCTCGGGCGGTGACGGCGTCCTCAGCCGCGGCAGCCTGCCGCTCCCTCACCTCCAGCCTCTCCAACGCCATGTTGTGCTTGGTCTCCAACATCAAATCTTCATGGTGCCTCAGGAGCTCCGCCTCATCAAGGGCCGCCTCGCCTAGTGAGGAGGCCAGAAGGGCGCGATGCTCCTCGACTTCTCGCTCAATAGTCGCATTTCAAGACTGAAGATCTCGCTCCCGCTCCTCGGCCGCCTCACGGTGGCGGTTGGCTGCCTCGGCCTCTTCCATGGCGCGGGCGCAAGCTTCGCGAGAAGTCGCGAGCGAGGCCGCCGCGCGCGCTTCGGCTTCGTCATGCTGAACTTTTCCAAGGTAAATGGCAACCTTCAGCCGCTGCCACTCATGCTCCAGGCGGCAATTCTCTGACTCAAGCTTGGTGTCGACGCTAGCGAGCTCCCCGCCAAGATGGATCATCGTGCGTGTCGCATCACCAAAGAGCCTGAAGCGCACGGCGCTGCGCCCGCGGGCGAGAACAAGCTCGTTGCCAAGACCTTCGTCGACCCCGTAGGCCGCTCGGGATGCGCTGGGTGCCCCGCGGGCCGCCGGCCGAGGGCTGGCTGGTGTAGCCCCACAATCTGAAGACGAAGACCGCCCAGGGGGCACTCCCCTACCAGCAATAACAAGAGGAAGGATCACCAGTACATCCCCCATCTCACGTGCTGAATCGTGGGAGAAGGAGCAGGAAGCCTGGTTCCGGGGCACCCCTGCAGCGTTGCGCGACTGGAGATGGCCCCGCGCCTTGCGCAGGATCAGGGCGTCGAGGGCTGTGCGTCGGCGTCAAGGTGGAATCCTTGGGGACGCCTGCTTCCCGAGCTTTCGCCTTCATGGGAGCCCTACAAGACCTCAGTCGTGAGGAAACGCGGCGTGCAAGGAGATCAAGAACAAAGGTACTTACTCATCGGCAGCCACGTATCTCCTCGGCTTCAGCGGCCAACGGGTGCCATCTTTGCAGCACGGGGACCTCTTCCTCTTCAGGAGCGACTCAAGGCATAGGCGGGGCCGACCGGACCCCGACAGGCGGTCCTCAGGAGGGGGAGCGCTTGGCGGGGCATCCTGGGTGGGGGTCCCGATAGCAGGGGCAACCGGCGAGACCCTCTGGCTCACGGCTCCGGAGCCATTGGTGGGCTCCTCGCCGTCAGCGGACACTCTGGATCCACCACCCTGGGCCTTAGGAGCCTCTGCCTCCGGAGCATGGTGTTGCATCGGTTCTGTGGCAGCTCCTTCCAGGGAGCCCAAAAGCCTCAGCCTCCTGAGCTACTAATGGGGTCGGGCCTCCGGAGGAGCTCTCGACAGCTGCTGGAGGTGCGCGCCCCCCTGCCTACACACTCGGGGCGCACGCGGAGGGACCGATCAGGAGAGGAGCCACGAAGATGGGGTTCTCGCGGGGCCCCTTAAGGCCCTCTGGAAGCAATCCCCACTCATTGAACAGAGGCATCTGCCCAGCAAAGGCCACCTTGTTCGAGCATAGATAGAGAAGACAACCACCCCTAGAAGGTCAGCAGGCTCGGGCTTGCCGGTCGGGAGTTTGAGAACCATGCTCAAAGTGTCGGTAGCCAGCGACGGCCTCTACAGCCTCATCGGATCTCCGACGCCAGTGAAGTCCCACATTGGGCGAGAATGGCGCTGGAGGGCAGCAATGCGCTGCCTGACAAATTCCTTCACCACCATTGGTGCCGTCACTTCTAATTCCTGATGCCTCGCCAATCTCTTCCAGATGAAAGCAAGACGCCGGTCCGAGAGCCTCTCGTGGCACAGACCGGAGCTAGGCGAGGCCGGTGCCCCAGGAGTCAAGAGCAGGGGCTGAATGCACGGACATCCATAAGAAGCCATTACTTCCGGAATTCCTTCACAGCAGGCGAAATCTCGAAGTCGATTCCCGAACCAGCGGTTGCGGCGACAGCTTCAAAGGTCGCGCACAGAAGGAGAGATGCCGACCATGGCCTCGTAGAGGAAGGCGAAGACAGCGAGAAGGATAACAGAGCGGGGGTCCAGATGCAGCAGGTGGATCTTGTAATGCGATATCACCGCATTGAACAAAGGGGAGAAGGGAGGAATCAACCCTGTGAGAAGAGCATGGAGATAAATGGGGATCTCGGTGGCACTCATCTCTTTCACTTGCTAAGATGCAGGGCAGACGGTCGTCACCCTACCCTCATTCCAATCGGCGGCAAGCGCATGGTGAACCTTGTCCAGCCCCTCCTGGTTGATCACCATCGACTGCTCAAGGGCTGGCTCTAGGGCCGGCGGAGGACCAGCCGGGGCGAGCGGCTTCCCCTTCTTCTTCCTCGGCTTGGGAGCCATGGCAAGCGCCAAAAGAAGCGCAAGACACCGGTGCCGGATCTATGGACACGGCAGCAAGGTTGGAAGGGAGGAAACGAGGGCCGAGCGTGCACTACAAAAAAAATACACTTCTGTGACGATACATGTTTGTCACAGTAGGTCGCGTTTTTTGTCATGCATGTACATCCATGACAAATTTAGGACAGAATCAAGATAGTCATACCTGTGCTGTCGTAGAAGTGTTCCATGACATTACCAAAATTATCATCACGGAAGTGTCCACTTCCATGACGATAAATCGCGCGTCACAGAACTGCTTTCGTCAAGGGTGACCGACACGTGGCATCCATCGTAACGGAACGCCGTTAAGCTATCGGGTCAGGTTTTGGATCCGATAACCCATTAACAGCCCCGACCAATGGGGATTTTCCACGTGTAAAATCATCATTAGCTGGAGGAAACACGTGTCTGCTCATCGTTGGGACAGATGTCATCCACTCATTGGACAGAAGGCGCCTATGATACGTCGACACGTGGCACGGCCCAACAGAGGCCCATTCCTGTGAAAAGGTCGGCCCATTTGACTTGGTCAAAATGTGGCGGGCCGGCCCATGGAAAGCCTGTTAACGGCCTATTCGCATATAGCCCATTTACAACCCGCTAACCCAAGGCCCGTTACGCCCTATCCGAATTAGGCTCAGTAGCGTCATTTGGGCCACCCAATATGATTCTAGCCCATTTTCACTTCTGGCCCATGTATGGCCCATGATGTCTTTCGGCCCATATGAGGCCCTATGTAACTCTTGGCCTATTAACGGCCCGTGGTGAAACTGGCCCGTAATGAACAGTGTATTACTTTACGCCCATTAACGGCCCGTGGTGAAACTGGCCCGTAATGAAGAGTGTATCACTTTACACCCATTAATAGCCCGTGGTGAAACTGGCCCATAATGAATAGTGTATAACTTTATACCCATTAACGGCCCATTATTCCGTTGGGACGTTTCCAGCCCATGTTATCTTTTGGCCTTCTCGGAGCCCATTTATTCTTGGGCTCATTTCCAGCATTCGTTTACTTACGGCCCGTTACTGTCATTTTCTGCTTGTGGGCCAAATCCAGCCCGTGGTTATAGTCGGCCCGTTTGTGGTCCATTAATACGTTGGGCCGTTTTCGTAGCGTCATGAAATACGGCCTATTGATGGCCCGTTATGGTCGGCCCATGAACGGACGATTCCAACTCTAGCCCGTTTACAGCCATAATGCGGCCTGTTATTGGCCCATGTTATCATATTGCCTGTATAAGGCCCATTGATGATACGGCCCATAGAAAGCCCATTGTTTCTATGGCCCTTAGAAGGCCCATTGTTTCTACAGCCCGTAGAAGGCCCACTATTTCTACGGCCCATAGGAGGCCCAGTGTCACTATAGTAAATATTAGCCCATGGTTATTGTAGCCTAGTTTTAAAAAATAGGTTATTGCAGCCACTAACAAACCGCGGAAAAAGAACTGCAATGACTACAAGCAAACAAATAAACAAGACAACAAGGAAATAAATAAGCAAGCAACTTACGCTAGGCTATCACGGCTATCACATATTACATCCACTGGGCATCAAAGTTCGCCACCAGTGCAAATAAATGCGCCGACAAAAGAATATACAAATCTGAGAGCACTTCAAAAGGCACTAGGCCTAGCCAGGAAGGGCCCCCCAAATAGCTAAAGAAGCTGAATAGACCTCAGTTGTGTCAACGATAGATGCATCAACACTAGATTTAAGGCTGGATGGTGTGCACGACAGTCCTCTGACATCTTCATTCCATCTTTGACTTCAAGTTGGAGCTGAGCTGAAGCAAGCCTTTCCGCTTTAAGTTGAGACTGAAGAAGTCGAACTGATTGAGGCAGCGATTGCACAGAGGTTGTCTCACACCTACTGGTGAGTAACTTCAACTCACTGTCTTCATCAAGACAGGACCTTGGAGTCATCTCGCTGTCCACAAGATGGTTTGGCTCACTATCTTCCCTAAAGTTCTGCCTGGCGTAAGAGATACGACTCTGAAAGAGAAACAAGGAGACACGTAACAGGTTTCACAATTATATAAGCAAATAAATGGATCTGTTCTGCATAATGAACATGTTTTTACAACTACAATTTGAAACTGGTAGTTGTTGCAAACATCCAATCAGATGTAAACAGCAAAGCAAACAGCAGTGGAGGAAATGATGCCTATCCAAATCTATACTAGAACAAAGTTTGAAGGCTTGAGAAGGATGAACTTACATTACATGTTAACACGGGCTGGACAAAGCCCTTCTCCATGTTAATGGAAGGATAATTCAATAAATTCCCCAAAGAAAATTCTTTATAAGCGTTGCCATTATTCTACATTTTGCAAAGAGTAAATATATATTAAACAAAATTGGAAGAAACAGAGGATAATGAAGCTCAGGTGCAGACTGGTGATCCATAATCAAATAGCAATTAATTAAGTATAGCGTTACAAGGCAAAAGGGAGAGAGGTACTGACGAGAGCAATGCAGAGCCCATTATTGTTTTGAGATCGTATGATCCTTTGAGCAAGGAGATTCATCTGAAATTACTTTTCATACAAGAGAGAAGGTAAGGCACAAGCAGAAATTTAGGAGTTCAAATTTTGAATTGATATCATAGATAGTACCTGACGCTGGGCTCCCAGCAGTTCTAATAGGGGTTTGGCCACTGGAGTAGGGGTAAAGTGTGGTACAGTTGGGCCTGTGTTTTCTGTGGCTGCTGATCTATCTGATTTAACAGGTATCACTACCTTTTCCAAATACATAGTTTGTACTCCTTGAGGATCTGCACTCACCATCTTCCTTTTGGACATCTATTACGAAAGAACAACATTTGACTGGAAAAACATAGTGTGACGACACATGGAATAGGTGCAGAAAATGGATAGGTATGGCATATAATCATGTATGATGCTTAAACTAAGCAGATGGTGTAACAAAGTAGAAGTAATGCAAGAGGTCAGATGCAAAATATGTGCGACCAATACAACTTTGCAAAGCTAGAGCAAGCACCTTGATGGGTGAATAAGATAGGCCATCCTCCACCATGCCAAGTTTGTTAGCCAGTGGATCGTTCCGCAATATTCCTCTCGTGCGCCCATTCTCATATTCATTTTGATAATGTTGAATATCTGACATGCATGAAAACATAAAAACAAGTGAGATTTTCTTTGTAATGCAGAAGTGATTCTAATCCAATACTGCCTCCCTGTAAACCCCTTTGTGCTATCTCTGTAATTCTTTTAAAAGATGCCATGCATGTTGTAATTTGTTGTGTGCATTAATATAATGTGGCCTACTACTCAAAATATGAGAGCTCCAGAAGTGATGACAGCTTCAACATATAGTAAAGAAGAACAAGTCGACCTGATCTGACAGATTCAAAATATACTAAGGGAGAACAACTCGACCTGACCAGTCGACCGCAAGAGAAGAGTATCATCTTAAAGAAGAGCAGAAGAGCAAGCAGATTGAAGATATTACAAGTCTTTCAATACAATGTCGGTTGGCCACCCATGATGAACCAGAGCGCACAGAGAAATACTATTCTTTCCGGTCTCTCCATATGTGGCTCACATGCATTTCGAAACTAAAGTAGGAACATTTAGCTCACCAATTAAACATCTCTCAGTTTTACTAATATCAGCAATAATATCATATATGAATTTGTACAACTAAGCTTGTTTAGCTCGATGGGTGGAGCAGTGCTATTACAACACGAACCACGTAGGCTTATTGTGGTCATCATAAAATGGGGAAAACATAAGCATGATGAGTACAGTGTTGACCGTGGCAGTGGGATGGCAGATCTGAAGCTGCAAACCGCGCAAAGGGTAGTTAGCAACCGATGTTTTCTTTGAAATAACAACTAAGATTTGGTATGGACAAGAAAGTACAGTCAACAAGTGACAAAGAAATGCAATTATGCTATCTCTCTATATGTCGCGACATGCATTTGGAAACTCAAGTGGGACCTTTAGCTAACCAATTAAATGTGTCGGTTAACTAATATCAGTATCATATCACAATCATATTTGAACAACTAATCTTTCAAATTCTGAGTGTTGTGTTGTTTAGCTTGAAGGGTGGAGTAATGCCAGTATGACAAAAAGCACCTACGCAGATCATAGTAGAGTAGATAAAAGGGGAAAACCCTAAGCATCAAGAGAAAAATCAGGAAAGTGAAACTAGCTGGACCAGTGGGTGGCGCACATGCTTTTCGAAACGAATATAGGAACATTAGGTGATGAATTAAACGTTCTCTGTTTTAGTGATATGAGCATCATATCAGACTCGTATTTCAACACGTAAGCTTTGGGTTGAGGTCTTGAGGAGCAGTGCTAGCATGACACGAAGCACCTACGATGATGGTAGTGAATATAAAGGGGGGAAACCATAAGCTTTACGAGTATAGTGCCCGTGCCATGGCGGGTCTAAAGGTGCAAACCGGACAAAGCTACTTCGCAACCAATGTTTGCTTTCAACTAGCCACTACGATTTGGTACGGACAAGAAAAGTACAGTAAACAAATTACGATCTATTTTCCGGGTGAGATCAATAACTTAAGCACATATGGAAGAGTACCACCTCTCTTGCGACACTGTGTAGGCCTATGCTGATACGTTGAGGGTGCTGCGGGTGCGATGGCTATCGGTGGCGGGGAAGAAGACTTTAGATGGCAGACGGCCGAGTCGGGGGATATATCCTGTTGCCGTGGACGAGGCGGTCGTAGGAGCGGCAACGGCAAGGTGGACGACGGCGCTGATGAAGCGAGAGGAGGTGATGAAAGGATCCTATTCCAGCGCCGTGTATGAGAGACGTCCATCTCTTGCAGTGGACGGCAGGGTAGGGGTAGCGGCTCCGGCAAGGTGGAGGATGGGGTGGCGGACGGAGGAGGTTGGCCGCAGTGCGGAGGTTGTCATGCCGCCAATGGTGTATGAATGGGGAAATGGAGGGGAGGGGGATCTCAAACTTTGGGACGCGCTTCTCTGAAATGGGGGAAAGTTACGAACTTATCCCCCGTTTAAAATTTCGGACATCGCGTCGGTTGGGGATAGGACGGTAATCTCGCATCTCCCAAATATTTGCCAGTAACTATTTTGGGCGAGGAGAGGGTGTTTTGCCACCCACGGTTAGCGCCCATGGTGTATGAACGGGGCTGATAGGTAGGGCGGTTGTGTCACGTCTGATGGAAGTTACACATCTGCCCCTATTTAAAATATTAGCCTACATCGATTTCGGACGAGGAGAGTTTGTTTTGCCGCCCACCGTGTATGAATGGGGAAATGGAGGAAGAGACACATGTCTTTCGGACGAGCTTGAATCAAATGTGTTTTGCCGCCCACGTTTGGCGCCCACCGTGTCTGAATGGGCTCAGAGGCCGTCGTGTCACGTCTGATTGAAGTTACTAGTCTACCCCTATCGACAATAGTGTAAATCCAGTCGATAAGGATGTACTCAGTGTCAGGGGTAGACAGTAATTTCCATCTCGCAAACACTTGCTTCGGGCAGCCCACAAATTATAGTGGGTGTTTAGCCGCTTCGTTCAAAACTTGGGAGAATTAGCATTCACGTTTGCCCTGGGACCTGGCAAACTAAATTCAAATCCAATTTGTATTCGATTACAAATATCCACAGATAATTATACGTTTTGCAATTTATTTCTTCAACACCACAACAAAGATTTATTCCACCTTAATATATGATTATGATTTAGAAATGCCGTGATCTTTGAATTCAGTAGGTTGGATACACTCTGATTCAAACAGTTATTTCATCCAATACAATATGCTCACACGAAAAACAGTTCACCTTATGTCAATCATACAAGTACTGAGGATTACCTCGCCTAAAAAATTCGGATCATTACAACACATGGACAACATGGAATTCCGGACAACATAGGGGGTCTTGCAACATAATCCATTCAGAGACATGACACAACATGCAAGTACAATAATCTAATGACAATTTCAACTGGTATCTAAAGAAGAACAAGGATTACCTTGGGCTTCAGATAGCAGAAACAGCAGGACCTCCTCCGTCTTCAAATGCAACATTCTTACTTCCTCCAATTCTTGGGTTGCTTGCATAATGCGTGCCGCTAATTCCGTAATTTCTAGCCTCAAGATAAAGATTACCTAATTCATGGCAGCCACACCATCTCTTTCTGCCTCTAGTAGAGCCTCAAGCACTATAATATATGTGCTCAGACTGCTCTCCGGCGGTGTTGCCTCTGAACTGCTACCATCTGGTAACATGGATGGCGCACTGCTTCCACAAATAGATTCTGGGGTTGTACATTGTGTCCTAGTGTGAACGGCATCCTGAAAGGTTTCCGCTGGACATAAGTAAGAGATAGTTATCGTATGATCCAGGCAGTAAGCTTACATGGTAAACGATGGACGAATTATTGCTGAGCATGGCAAACTATATTGGAATGGTTCGAAGCAGCATCAGCCGAAAAGAAATTAAAATGGTAAGATGAAACTAGGGATGTAAGTGGCAAATAAACGACATCCGCCAGTCCCATCTAGTTAGTTTTTGCTACCTCCCTAGTTCATTTTCCTCAAAAACCAAAAACTCTTCTGAACTATCATACCACTAGTGGACTTTAATCAGGATTAAACGGGACCCAGTTGACATCCCTAGTTGAAAGGGAGTGTACAACCGCTATATTTAAGTTGCCAAGGCAGCTAAGCAGTTGAAATAATCTGAGAAAGTACTTAACAGTGTGGCCTCATATAAACTACAAAGACAGTCTTGTGATGAAGTTGAGAGGAAAAGTTAAGGACTCAAATGAAATAGGCATGCATTTCTTTACAATAGTACAATAGGCACTGCTGACATATTGGCCAACTCAGGTATAGCGTAACAACAAACAAGCATTCGAATCAAGCAATACAGCAAAGCAGACAACTGAACTATTTGTAATTCGGTAGGATTACACGTTGAGGGCACAAGCCAAGAAAGCAGCCCACTCGCATTACATTTCACATGTACTAAAACACATTGGCTTACCATATGTTGCTGTGAAGCCTAGTTGCTGTTGCAATGTTCTTTGAAAATATCGTCAGCATCCCGTGGTTGCAAATCTAGTTGTTATAGTTTATTCTGCACCATCTATTTAGGTAAAATTAATTTTAATCGCATGCACTGGTCCGAATTGATCATCAATGGTTCATCTAAACTAATGAAAGAAGGGTGTGTGCATACACGACAATATATCTCCTTCCCTCTATTTTTATGCTTGTTCGAGGTGCCGGCTCCAAAAGAACAAATATTTTGCTTGATGGGGTTGGCAGCTCCATAATTAATAGAAGCATCAAATTAGTCATGCAACTTGGGAAGATCAAGAACACACAAACAAGTAATGAACAGAGGCTCGGAGCAGTGATGTAATAGCTAGCATCAGATAATGTAGGGTAAAACAAACAAAAAGCAGCGGAACCACATGCTAGTTTGCTGATGTGTAATTAAGCATAGAGAACATTAACCAGTCTGATGGAACCAACAGGTGGCATCAGAACCAAACTAAAGCATATTAACTATACTAGTATGTATGCACGTGCAATGCACGTCTTAAAAGAATGGAGTGATTTTGGAGTGTGACTCGAAAAAAGTATAATGGAGTGATTTTGATAAATGGAATTCCACCCACAATTGTTTTTAATATTCACACAAAAAACTGTACATTCACATCTAAAATACTGGAGGTTCATTAAAAAACTGTATGTTACTCTATTATTTTTTTTCTTCCTATTCTCCTCCCAAACCTTCTTATCTGGGCTCAAGTCTACTGTTCATCGCGAATCCGGCTGATCTTAGCCCTTGGATTTTGGAGACCAATGGTTATGATTGATGCTCTGGATCCATCTCAAAACTGGTACACTATATAGTAGTACATATATAGATATAGATGTGCACTAGTATGTAATTTAGCACATGTAACATGTTCACTGCCAGAAGTATGGCCCTACAGGTGCAAGTAGAATAACGCGTCTCATGAAAAACTGAATGATGCCCTGAAGAAATTCAAAGGTGCGGTGCTTATGCTAGGAAAGTGAACGTAGGCGCCGGTCGTTGGATGATTGTACCTGATTCTCGGTGGCGTATGGGTATCGTTGTCATACTTGATAGCTAAGGATCGTCGATGGTGCTCGTGTTGTGGTTGAGTTTGGACCGGCTGTCGCCGTCCCTGAAGCGGCTCCGGTGCTACGGTTGCGGCGTCTATCGACATAAAAGAAAGCTCATCTGTGGTAAGTGAACAGTTGCACGATAAAGAGAAAAACCGAAGGAGTACAAATCGAAATAACCTGATGAGGCTGTGGCGTTGGTAAAGCAGGGCCGGTGGAGTTGAATATGGCGTCCGTGGAGCGGGTCCGGTGCAGTGGATGAAGGCTTCAGTGGGCGTGTTGTACAGTGCTTTTGGTGAGGCAGATCTGTTGCCGAGGACGAGGGCTTGTATGAAGGGCCAGCGAAGGGGCGGACGAGGGAGTCAGTGAAGGGCCTACGTTGTGGTGGACGAGGGCGCCGGTTAAGCAGATCCGGTGTGGTTGACCATGATGGCGGTTAAGGAGATCTGGAGCGGTGTACAAGCCAGTCGCTGAAGCAGCTCCGGTGAAGTGGTGAGTTGGCAGTTGGGGGTTCCAAGGTGCGGAAGGTAAATCCGGCGGGGTGTGAGGTCCACCACTGCGGCAGAGGACTAGATTCGGCGGCTTGACGTGGTTGGGGGGTCGGGGAGGGGAAGGGGAGGGGCTCTGGGGAAGAATGTTGGGGGCAAAGAGGGGAAAACAATGGAGTTACCAAAGCAGCCATTTTCCATTCATGTGGCAGGGGTAAAATAGGAATATTGCAGGGCTAAACTTTCGGGCGCGTGATATTTTGATGTGAGCGGGAAGTTTGGAAGCTTTTGGCGCCTAAAATTATAAGTATTCTTCTCTCGTACGGCCGACTATGATATCATGGCCGACAATTTGTTTGTTTTGCACGCAAAAAAAAGTGCAAGTTTTGAAAATCAATGTCTCCAACTTGAAACTTAGATTGTCCAATCAATTCAAATATGGATCATTGAGCTACTACAAGCAAATACCATCATATGGTCCAATTCAAATGAAATTCCAAATGTGTTTATCCTAAATATGATGACAAAAGAAAAAAGGTGTATGTGTATGAATAAAGTGAATGATAAAGTTTGAACATGTCCGTATGTGTATATCTCTAGGTTTGATATATGAATTTGAAATCACGAAATTCCGGCTTAAAAATGTACCTCCTTTTAAATGAATTACAAAAGCTAATGATGGATTCAAATTCCAAAATTCCAATCTTAGGTTTTAATTCTGGTACATCAAGGTATATCACGCATGTTCAAAAGTATCGTTATCTCATAGTACAAACTGTGAAACAACTTGATCAACCATGAGTGCATAATATCTCAATTATGCTAAAGTCCCTCAAATATAGACACCTCACTCTTTATCTGAAGTCACCCCCCCCACCACCACCACACACACACACACACATAGAGAAGTCGTTCTCTCCCCCAGACACCAACACACGATCACATTAACACCCCTCTCTCTTGTAAAGTCCGGACCCCAACATAGGTCTCTATAACTTTGTCTCCCGGGCATGCACACATCTCTTCCCTCACTCTCTAGGTCTCCCACTATCTCTCTTACCCAAGCACACACACTATGTAGAGTGTATATTTCCCATACACACAAAACGTCGCCCCCAAACGTCTATCTCCCTAGTTATGTGGTTCTCGCGCACTCACCTCACACACCACCCCTACTGCAAACAAGCACACTTTGTCTCCTTGTGCACCACTCTCCTCTTTCTATCTCTCCCACATGCGGACCCGCCCCAGCTCCTTCCCTGTATACATATATGTCGTGGCTCTTTGCATAGCTCCCTAATGTATAATCGTTCTCGATTTCGCACATTGTTCTCTACACCATCTATTCTAGATCTCTCATGAAGTCCCTATCACACACACGATGACTCGCTTCCCCTGCGTCTCCGTTCATAGGCCAATTTCGGACAACATCAACATTGTCTCCCTATCTATACGCCATTTATGGACACAAACGACCCCTCTCGCCCCCCTCTCTTCCTCTCTCTCTCTCTCTCTCTCTCTCTCTCTCTCGTCACTACCTCTCTCTTTCTCTTGCTCTCACACCCCTCTCCCACACACACACTCGATGTCTCTTCCAAATAGTCTGCTCCCCCCGCCCGCACCCGTGTTATCTCGCTACTACACATGTCACACCATTCCCCCTTCCCTTATACTAGGTTTACATCATCAGTGGTCTCTCTACTCCACATACACTCTCTCCCTGTCACACACAAACGCGTGCACAAACACACACAGACACGCACAAACACCCATTTATCGGGATCCTCATCTCTCCCCATGTACGCATGTGTATCTCACACACTCACTCTCTAATTATGTATATGTGTCTCCACGTTACACAACACAAAGCCCCATGTACATGTCTCTCTCTATCCTCCACACACATAGACACAAAGAATCTGTTATCATTGCCTCAGTCTCTAACATATCGCACACGCACACTGTCTCTCTCTCTCTCTCTCTCTCTCTCTCGCAAACACACTCAACAAGGGTTTCCCCGTGAATAACTTACCGTCTACTCATCAACAGTCGTGGCAGTACGGCGAACACATGACGTGAAAAAGAATAAATCTACACGTGCTTAGACCACCTAGTAGGACTAGAGCAAGCGAAAAAGCACGCCGCCGTCACCCCCTCCTTGTCAGCGATGGGAAAATCTTTGTTTTACATAGTCGAGAAGTCATTGTGCTAAGGCCCCACATGTCGAGGCATTGAATAGAATGTAGATGCTAGTTTACGAAAGCAAGTGTCGATAATACGTTTGTATCTCCATACTTATATTTCTTCTTTTATAAAAAACTGAGTTAGTGATGATGGTACGTGTGCCATCTTGCAATATAGACCGTCTGATCTATATCTGACGGATGGAAATTAAACTAAAAGATACCCGCACCCCTCTCCACATTTTCAGACAAGGCCTTCCCTCGTTCATCCTTATCTCCAACAAACCTCATTGTTGAGCAATTAAGAAAGGAAGCCTCTGGAACAAACTGGCCTAGTGGCTGCTGCCGATGTCGTCAATCGCCATGCCTCTGCTCAGTCCGACCACCAACCACCACCACACCCAACTCCTCTTCACCTTATCTCATATTTCTCAAGATATCATTAGTTTTTACACATGGGATTACTCCCGCAAGGGTCAATCACAACAAGTGTTTTATAAAAAAAATGCATTTTGATGTTACGTTAATGCACGGATCTTGCTAGTACTCCTACACAAGACTAAGTTGGTGATGCTGGTGTATCTGCCATCTGTCGTTTCTGACCATTATATCTACATCTAACGATTGTGAGGTAAGTTGTTGACTTTCCTCACCAACATCCCACTTGTCTACCAATTTGTAGAAAAACCCATAATTAGTATCTTAAAACCAACCACATCCCTCCCTGACCTCACCAAAATAGCCCAAGGAATATATTATAATTGAAACATAATATACATATATATATATATCAAAATTAGGGTGTTTTGTACCAAGTTTGTGAATAAGCATTATTCTAATTATGATTTGTTGCAATGGACATGAACATTGCTAGTATTTCCAACCATGTATTTTTTTCTAGTATTCCATAGTTTCGAGTTTTCCATCAAGATATTAGTCACTCATGGTTGATATTTACTTTCAATCATGTACACATATGCACTATGTAACTAGCCTTGCTTATTGGCTTTCAAAGCTTAACTTTCACTCCTACTTACAATATGTAGAGTATTTAACAAAAAACTACCACTTTCAACCAGCCCTAGGAAGAATCTATTGTACAAAAAATAGCAAAAACATACCCAAAATTTCTTAATCCACGCCAAAAACTTCTACTACCTCCGTTTCAGTTTACAAGTCTTGCGCGTATACCTAGGTTGTCAATTTTATCACCCTAATATAAACTATATAGCACAAAAATTATACCTTTTGAAAGTAGAAACTACATAGTTTATGTTGGTATATTTTTTGTAATATATGACTTGTATTAGGTTGGTCAAATTGACGACCTAGGGGTACGTGCATGCCGTGTAAACTGAGAGAGAGGTAGTACTACCTAGTACTCCTACCGATTAGGTTCGTTTAAACTCATTTATGACTGGGTTGGCCCACACGTCCGTGCTGACGAGGCAGCTTAAACTAACACATTTTGTTTGACCGTTGACACGAGGGACCCACATCTGACCTTGTATCCTGTTATTCCCCCTCAAATCATTATTTTTCATGAACATTACTTCAAACAGTACTGATGCGTGTTCGTCGGTGACGCCGGTGATGAGCGAGTTGGTCGCCGCTCTGCCGGACGGGCCGGACACCGCGCTGGCCTCCGCACGGGTTGGCAGGCTGTCTCGAGCGTGACTCACGAGCGAGCAAGCCGTTGTGCTGGCCTTCGCTCGAGCCAGATGACTGACCTGAGCGCGGCGCGCGCGAGCAAGCCGCCGCGCTGCCGTGCCAATCTAGCTAGCAAACCTTGTAGACAAGCAGCTGGACGGAGCTATCTTGGCTAGCTAGCGGCCGCGAGCACCGAACGGAGCTGGCATCCGGGCTGCCGCAACATAGGCTCTGCACCGCCGGCGGTTTTGACCTCGCCTTCTTCCGGTGGCGGTAGCCGCGTCCCATGGCCGAGGATGACTAGGTGGACGGGCCAGAGTTAGGAGGTCACTCGAGGATTTTGGTTGGTAAGAGCATGTACAATGGTTGATAAGGTAGTCTAATCTTAAGTCTGCCACGTATGCAAGTGGTAGTAGTTTCTTGGCATTTTAGTGGTTTCTTGCATTATTAGGGGTTTCTTGTAAGGAACAGTGTATGTACTACTAGCGACAAAAGGCAATTCTAGGTTGCGTTGTACTCCAACGAGTACTACTAGTGGTTGCGGGAGTGTATACCTTGTTTTGTGGGTTCGATCCCAGCCGAATGCACGGCGGCCTTTTTTTTAAAATAGTACTAGTACTACACTTTGCTGCAAGCCAATATTTTACACGGGTAGTTTGAGTTTTGAAGTCAAACGGATGTGCGGCCCCACAATCTGGGTGCACTGGGCAGCCTAGCCACGTGAACGGGTTTTCCTTCCCAGCATCCCGTGGCTCGCGTCTCGCCCTAGCCGCACCTCGCTTGCAGCTTCCTCATCAGCTAATAGTAGCATATTTAAACTAGCGCCTCCCAATTAAGCCCAAGGAGACGGAAAAGCTTAGCGGGGCATTGGGAACTGTGCAATATGGCTCTGTACTCTATGTAAAGTGCTATACTACTAGTACTCTGTAGCTTGTGGCGTTGCACGCATGGACTTCACTCCATTATCGGCTCTACTATAAAAGAAATTCCTCTTGACGTGTTTTTTTAAAACGGAGGCAAAAGCTTTGCTTCATCTCATTCATAAAGAAGGAACTACTAACAAAGTTCGACGAGATCCATTACACCTCCACAAATGGAAGCGAAAAGCCTAGTCTCGGTGTATCAAATAACTCAAATGTTCTGCCCCCGCAGACCACAGTAACCGTCGCTGATAAACAGGCTGCTAGTGTGTGCGTGAGAGGAGCGACTGAGTAGGCCAGCTACTCCTACGTGAGAGGAGCGGCTGAATATAGCACCGAGAGTACCCACTAGGCCACTACGCAGGTGTACTTCCCTTGCATTGATAGTACAGCGATGGTTCTACTGAACAGTAGTACCTCCACTTCCAATTGTAGCTCCTTGGCCCTGAGATTCAAGAGTTCAAAACTGGTGCACTATACTAGACTAGACTAGACTAGAAGTACAGTACATCGCACTAATACTCGTAGTTGAGAAAAGTAGTACTGGTACTGCTACAGTACGAGTACGTACTCCTCCGTCACATAATGTAAGACGTTTTTTGACACTAGTTGGCGTGTACAAAAAATGGCAAAAACATACCCAAAATTTCTTAATCCACGCCAAAAACTACTACCTAGTGCCAAAAATTTCTTACTAGTGCTATTATTTACAGTATAATGCAATCCCATAAAGTTCCATAATGCTAGTACTAGTAGTAAATAATAGCCTCACCCCTTCGCTGAGGAACGATCTACAGTTGGAAGGGACGAGGCCCTGCGGTTACTACGTTGTTATCTCCTCCTCGCCATATCCCCTCCCCCTGAAGAGAAGGCAGTTCGTTGCTGCTCCCATGGATTCGCCAGGCGGTTCTCCTCCTCGTCGGGGCTGGGAGACCTTGGACGACGATCCTCTGGGAGAAATCGCATGACGCTCCGACGTCCTCACCGCCACAAGACTCGGTGCTTCCTGCACCAACTTTTTCAAGACGCTGCTTAAACAGGTTTGGGAAAAGGCCATGCTTGTTGGTATTCCATGCGTCCTCGAGGAGAAGGTTCTTCTATAAGACAATCCTTCGAACAGTCCACCGCTCCCTAGCCATGGTTGCACATTGACTCCGATAGAGTTGCCGATGTTGAGAGGTAGTCGGATTTTGTCCGATGAGCAGGTCAGTAATGGAGTTTGATCATGTAGTACTTAGTTATTCCATTTCCATCCCGTAATTTCTCCGCTGCCCGCCGTCTTATATATAGGTCTGGGTCGGTGCCAATGAAGATTGGCTTGCATACCTCCGGCCGGATACCACCATCATTTTGCGCAACATCCACAGCAGTGCGGCCGTTCCGGTAGACCCTTCTCCACCATTGGGATCGGCCTTCCGGACTGGCTGGGCTTGAATACGTATGATGATGCCTACATGAGATTGAAGAAGATAGCAATTGCGGACCCGCCGACAAAGTGACGCGGCTACGATGATTACTATCTCATCGCGGTGTTCGACATAAGGATTGCCATCAATGCAAGACGCAGTAACGGCAGAGGCTGGCGCATGTTGGCGGCGGCAGATTTGTACCCCTACACGTTCGAAGACGCCATGCGCCATCTAGGCCGCATCTTCGCGGTGATAAGCCAGGGGACTTGTTTCATCTGGTTGCCATCCTACGGTACGGGAGATTGCAAACGGAATGCACAAACCATCATTTGCATCCCTAACGGTACTCCATTATTTTGCAGGGACCAGTCATCCCCTGATCAAAATAAGATCGCCGATCCTCGATGTGCATTTGCATCCGCGATTCGGCCTAACCTGGAACCTTGTAGCTCAATTTGGCATATTGGGATCAACTATCTTAGCAGTCGTTACCCATGGTACCACTGATGTGCAACATGGTCACACAATCTACCACGATCGGACCGTCACCATCTACCCAGATATTCCATTTTTTAACCCTCTCGCCTTCTCTTTCATTGTTGTACTAGTAGTATACTTAGTACTACTAATAGGAGTACTTTTTACCTTGGAGGACGCGTATAGCTAGCTGGGCCCTTGTAGACTTGAACCCACTAGCTGCCACCATTTTTGTTTTTTCCATGTCTTACAATCTCATCCATGTAGCCAAGAGTGGCTATATATAATAAGCTGATTATTTTACTTCCTCTATACCGGGGTAGTACTATTTGTTGCACAGTATTACTGACCGCCATATTTGAGCACAACATTATTATGCATGGACCTTGACTATGTATGTCACCATGTGTCCAGATCTGGGATGCCGCGTGTACCAGATGAACGGCGCCGAGTTTAACCCCCGTGATGCTACGTGGGTGCCGAGGAACACTCACGGAGAGTACTCGCTTTTCATCGGGGACAGCTACCCCATTGTGAAGCAGATGCCACCTTCCATGCACGACACGGAAGGCCTGCCATTCATGAAGCATGGTTGTGTCTTCATTGCGCACCGCCGGATGAACGACATGCTGGGACACGCTATCCCTGATTTATGCCGCTTCAGCTTGGATGAGTCTCCATCGTGTGGAACCGGACTAGAAAGCTGCGACAATGATTCCCGTTGCCCACCGCTATTGATCGTGCCATCCATGAAGAACACCTGGGACTAGAACCTGGAGGAGGACATGCATGTAGCCCATCTATACGTGTAAGTGGAGTACGGTAATTGAAACGCCAGCGCTATGAATATATATAGACTAGTCATGCACAAATTTATCACATGAATTGGAGATGAACTTGTGTGGCATACTGGCATTTGTCCTTTAGAATTTATTACTAGTAAATGTGTTATGTGTATGTGCAACTTGTGTGGTTGTTGCATGGTCTCCAACACGCTCTTTGAGAAAAAAGGTGGCACAGCTTTGGATATACGTGACGTGGTGGCATCATACAGTAGCATCGTTCGCTATAGTTGTAGTACACTCCTACTAGGACGACAACTCCTATAAAACCTTGCACTTGGCTCTTTGCCTCTTTGGGAGGTTCAACAGTTCCTACTCGTGTGAACCTTGCACTTGCCTCTTCGCCTCTTCAGAAGGTCCAACAATGATGATACTACATTACAATATGCGTCTGGCAATCTGACACTGATTGAATGGCTGCACGTCCACCGCGAGGGCGAGGGCGAGGGAGAGGAAGAGGGAGATGGCGCTGTAGTCAAAACCCTCTCCTCGTCCTGCGAACCACCGCGCGCGTGGGCGAGGGAGAGGCGTAGTAAGCAAGCTTCTCCTTGTTCGGCGAGTTGACGGGACAAATCAAAGCAGTACTAGTACTAGTAGTAGTCCATACTGCATCCTTTCCGATTAATATGGCTTAATTTGAAATGAGAAAAATACACTGGCGGTCAATGTATGTAACAATACTCTCTTTACGGTCACTATATATAGTTTTGCGTCAATTATACGATCACTAGCTCATCATAGAGCACCGTATTGCACCCTACTGACCGACCACATAGTCAACGTGGCACTTTGTTGATTGGTTAAATTGTCACATGGTTTCTGGGTCCCACCTGTCTGTTGGCGGAGCAAAGAAATTAGTTAAACAAAACTTTACGTAGGCGCCACACGAGTCCAACCCTTACGCCCGAACCGCCCTGGCTGTGTATGTGAGTGCATGCACGTGTCCTCCCTCGGCCTTCCAACAAAGAGTGTACATCGGCTATAAAACAAAGAGCATAGTAGTACATGATGTACATCTACACTTCCAATGCATTTAGCCTTTAATCTAAATAGATATTGATTGACTAATGCACCAACTTGTGCTATAGGTATAGGCTACATGTCCATCCTTAATTACAGCATGCAATGGCCTTCATTTAATCTTCTTATCTCAATGGTCGCATGCACACATAAGTTTGCTACTTTTGGGCGTTAATTATACCTTGGTCAATGTGTAAATCTCTAAATGTACAATCTTTCATGGACGTAGGGAGTAGGTTGAGCACTTGAGCGTGAGCGTGTGTGTTGCGTCGTGTGTTGTGTGCCGCATGGGTGCGTGAGTGTTGCGTGCGTCCATGTGGAGTACGTGTGAGTGTTGCATGTTGCATGCATGCATGCTTGGGGCTTACTCCCTCCCATTGACATGTTCATATTTCAAACTTCCTCGTTCCCTCCATATGGTGATACTCCCTCTGTTCCCAAATACTCCAGTACGGAGTAAAAGCCTCCCTCTGTTCCCAAATACGGAGTATTTGTCTTTCTACAGATTTCAACAACTGACTAGGTACGGAGCAAAATGAGTGAAGTGAGCATAGAGGCATAGGGATACTGTAGAAAGGTAATCCTCGCGATCCATCATTCCCCATCTCGGTCAGAGAAAACTATTCAACTAGTCTTTGCAGTGAAGTGACAATACACGCTGCAGCAGATGGGACACGTAATTAATAAGTTGAACCAGTGTATTGGTGTTACTAAATCAGCCTTACCCAGTACTACCATCATGTTTGCCAGTAGGGCATGCTTCCGCAAATACGCCTACGCACCTGTGTCCTCCATTAACTGACATATGGGCCCTCTTGTGGTAGACCCACATGTCATCGGTGTAACTATTTACACTCCAGAGGACGGTGCCTATATCCTGGTAGTATTACTAGTAGAATTGAGATTTAATGCACTTTCTTCCCCGTATTCCACTCTTCTTCCTCCTCTCTTCTTCTTCCTCCTCTCTTACCCATCGTCGGTCGCACACCATTTACCCCCACTCACTGGTCGCCCGCCCGCGCCATCTTCCTTGGTAGCTCACGCGTACCATATCCCCCCACTCACTGCTCGGCCACACGAGGAGAAGCTTCTTCACTCGCCCGCCCGAATCCACTTCCCCGCTGGCTCCCAGGCACCAAAAACCCCAATGGCAGAACCGACTGACACGCAGAGCCGCGATTGGAATTCCCTCCCCGATGTTCTCTTGGAGCAGATCTGTAGTCGTATGGACCTACTCAGCACCGTCCGTCTGGCCGCATGCTCGGTGTCTTTGTATCGTCTACTCGTCTGCAACCGGCCGGCTCTTGTCAAGACACCCTGCTTGCTGATGCCCGATCCTCGCAGGTGGCCCAGACACTGACTTGACGATCCTACGGAGGTTGTCGTGGTGCCCCTCGACATGCTACCACTACCCGTCCACCTGTCCTTCATGCGCGGCCACTACTGGGCGGGCATGAAGGCCAACTAGATCGTCCTCATCCACCACACCGGTAGTCCGTGGCGTCTCGTGGATATCTACACCCAGCGAGATATCACCCTTCCATTGTTGGATACCGCCGACATCGAGCCTCGCGGCCCGCCGGACACTCCTGCCTACTACGCACAAGACGCGTCAAGCTTTTGGCTCGACCTCTGTTTGCAGAAAGTTGTAATCTGCGAAGTGCCCACACCATCAGAAGACTACATGGATTAAAAGCTCATTGCCTTGTTCAACATGGGATTAGTCTATCTGGAATCCGGTCACCATACATGGTTATGGCTCATCATCAATCCTGTTGAGGCAACATTTCTGTCTGATGCTATAGTGTACGATGGCATCATTTACACGGTCGATGCACAGACTGGCTGCCTATACTGGTGGAATCTATCGTCGTGAAATTGTTCTATCTCATCTCATCTTTACCTAATGAATACGACTGCCTGTTCATTTGTTACAAATTTAGAATGCATAGCATGTCTATAACCACATCAATGCTATATGTTCCTCTCATTTCCTAGATTTTTATGACCACACATGTTATTGTTAGAGTTGATATAAGAACAATTGGCATCTAATGATTGTTAGAATACATATTATGAGCATAAAATCATGATTGCTATATGTTACTCTCGTTTACTAGATTTTTATAACAACGCATGTTATTGCTTAGAGTTGATATGAGAATAGTAGTAGTAAGTGCTATGGTAGAATATGAGTAGGCGCTGTCATAGCTGTTTTCCTCTCATTGTTACATGATATTTGAGCCATGACATGTTGCTAGAATATGGAAGCCATTGGTTTATTTTTTTAACTTGGGGTATGATTATGACCACGGCATTGCAATTCTCTGTCTATGATATGTGTCACTGTTATAATAATCTTAATTCCACACATACTCTGAACATGATTATTTATTTTTGTCCTTTTGGTCTCCAATTTGAATTGTTGCAGCAGACGCAAATGCGCTGGCCTTCATGATTCTAGGACCTGGAATCATACAAGCCGATGGGTGCTAGTTTATCGCTCGTTCAGCTGACGGCGGTCATTTGATGCTCATTCGCACATACCAAATTGACCAAACCATTACATCAAACCACATGCAGTACAATGCATGGGGCGTTCTGACATTGATGGCTATGGTTGCTTTGTGTTCGAGAAAGATCCCAGCTCCGTTGTGCCAGGTGTATTCAACTGGAGGCGGGTTTACAGCCTCGGCAACCACACCTTGTTCCTCGGGCTCAATTATTCGATCATCCGACCAATCATCAATCATATCACCGGCGATTATTACTGTGCTATGCAACTTCCATTCGCAAGGGGGTCTGTGTTTACACATCATACCATGGGTTTCATGAATCACCATATCCAGAGATTCGTCGACACAACTTGTTGCCAGGTAATCTTCAGTGTGTGAAAGGCATCAAGCTTCCATGCGATGGATGGCTTTTGCAAACCCGACAAGCGGCGATGTGGTTCATGCCAACAGCAAATATGCACAACTTGATTCGTGCTGATATCTAGACTGAGCCATGTATTCTGCTGCTGTAGCACGACCCTCTTTTATTGGATATTATGTACTATTGTTAGTTTGAAGCACTCATCTGGTTTGAAGGATAGATACCTTCCTGGGATCAAGTGCATCCTAACTCACCTGCGTAGGATGTACTGATAATGATGATGGAGATGTTGTGCAGAAGCCATATATATACATATATATCAGTTAGGCTTCAAGTGTGTACTTGTTAGTTAAACCTATGTATAAATTGTGACACTAAATACCACTAGTAAGTAGTACAGTAGAAGTACTAGTATACGTCGGTCAAATTATTCATCATGTCCACACATTGAATTGATGTGACAACACGCTGCGCGTGAGGTGACACAAGAATCCCGGCGGCGTGTTCGGGTATTCCGGACTTCAGATTTGGAGTACCACTTATCTGTCGAAATCTTTTTTTTCGAAACAGAGGCAAAAGATTTGCCTCATCCATTAAATAAGAGGAGAATAGAGTTTAGAGTTTTTACAAGCGCCATTGCAAAATGGCATGGCAATTACTCTCATACAACTGTCAAAGAAGCGCGAGTTTTTACTTTGTCGAAATCTTTCATCATTCACGTAAAACAGTCGATTGGTCATACATTGAGTACCATATAACTGGAATTACCGATGCAAGTCAAAGAAGGATTAGCCGATGTTGCCGGCTAGCGTCAAGTTCGATCCCACGGATCAGGAGCTGATCGAGCACCTTGACACCAAAGTGAGTGTTGACAGCGCGAGATTTCAATCTCTCATCGATTTGTTCATACCAACCATCGACAGCGAGCACGGCATATGCTACACCCAACCTGAGAAACTTCCAGGTAAGACACCGATCGGCCGTCTACTTGCACAAACATATTCCTTTGTTTATAGCTCTATTTTTCTTTTTAGACGGAGACCTGGTGAAACAATTACAATTTGACAGTTAATAAAAAGTGAAACAAGTGACTGCAACATGCCACAGATGTTATGAAAATGCCAACTAGGTACACTAAAACCTGTATTCCACAATACTGCAGGTATCACAATAAGTGGCCTAAGGAAGCATTTCTTCCAGCGCAATTCCAGGGCGTTCAAATGGGGCACGTGGACGCGTCGCAAGATACAGTCAGAGTGCGGCATGCACGCGATGTGGCACAAGACCGGCAATACCTTGCCTGTGATGGTCAACGGCCGGCAGACGGGCAACAAAAAAGGTTCTGGTGCTGCACACCAACAAGAACTTCGACCAGCAAAGGACTAACTGGGTGATGTACCAGTACCACATCGGGGACCTGGAGCAAGAGAAGGAGCGGGAGCTGGTCCTCTGCAAGATTTTCTACCAGACGAACACTAGGGCTGGGAGTAGTTTGGTATTGGTAGTTGTACTACCTTGTCGTCCGCAAGTTGGTATTGTTGTTAATGATCTTTTGGTATGAACTTGCATTTGCTTCCAACCATCATGCCGAGGGTCGACGTGGATATAAAGCTGAATCATTTGTTTCAAAACGAATTCTCAGGCACCTGATTTTTATTTGATGGGTAGCATAAGCACCCGCCATTCGAATTCCCAGTTCTGCAGTTTTTTTGAAACAAGTGCATGCACTTATTATCACGATAAAAAAACAATATATATGTTGCGTCCTAGTTATGAGTCTGTGCTTGCAGAATTCTCTTGTTTATTGAGCATGTATATTGTTTTTTAGGTCGAGCAAGTTTCAACTGGGTTGTAGACTGACCAGGGTTGGTTTTGTTTTTAACAGGCCCAGGCCATGACGACAACGGGGCACAAAGATCCAGCAGGTATCTACTGGCCTCTGGCCCGCCAGCTTTAGTTATATTTTGTCTTACCACATCCGCAGACAGTTTTGTTACTGAAACAAACACACAACCCAGTTCTATGTTCCTCTTGAAACGCATGTCCTACATCCGTTTTCTAATCTCTACCTATAGTTTTACTAGTTCATATACACGTATCATTATATTGAAAACACATAAAATTCCCTTTTCATATTTACATCCTTATTTTTGTTGTTTTTTACCACCCAGCGCTGATTTTTTTACCATTGGTTTTCCCTTAAACCAACTCAATTGTCCCGCGTCTTATTTGCTTACAAAAACAAAACGATATTTTTGGCAAATCAATAAGTTCTTAAAAAAATGTTTATCATTTCGGGATTACAACAGTTTGGACTCCACCGGAATATGCAAAATAAGGTTGAACTTTTTGACTGTGGTCCTGGGCAGAAAATGGGCTGTAATAAATTACTTAAGAATTAGCAAATGGGCTGCAAATTATAAAAAATAGCAAATGGGCTGCAAATTGTAAAAAATAGCAAATGGGCTTTATGTTGTCTGCCACAGATTTGGAGGTTGACTTGTGGGCCTACTAAGTTCATGCGTACACAAAGTTTCCTAAAAAAGAAACTTAGTCAACAATCGACTCTACCAGCGTCAGACCGTTAGATGTCAATCTAACGGCAATCGTGCCTCTTCAGTCTCTGATCTTCCTGCCCCAGCCACCCAAACCAGCGCCGTCGGAACCGCCTGCTCCCGCCTCCCATGGCCGGCAGTGCTGCCAGGCAGGCCTCATGGCCCCATCATACTCGCATCCCTGGCCTGTCTATCCCTCTACTCACCCACACCTCCTGTTATTTTTCGGCGATGGCAGCCAAACCGGTCAACCCTCGTACTCTCCACCGTGTGGGCAGCCACTGTCGTGTCTTCGCCGGCTCCCTGTCGTTCCCTTCGTAGGCCTCGCCGTCGTCCACCGCCCTGGTGCTCTCGGCACGGCGTGGTCAACGATGTCCATCCAACGGCCGTAGTGCTTCTTCAACATCTGGTCTTCTTGCCCCAGCCGCCCAAAGCAGCGCCGGTCGTGCCGCATGCTCCTACCTCCCGTGGCCAGCTGTGCTGCCACGGAGGCCTCACCGTCCCCATACTACTCCCACCGCTGGCCAGGCCATCCCTCCACTCACCCACTCCCCCTGTTATTCTGCGGCAACGGCAGCCTCACACCGCAGCCGAACCAGTGAACCCTCGTACTCCTCTCCGCATGGGCATCCACTGCCTCGTCTTCCCCGGCTCCGCGTCATCCCCTTCCTAGGCGTCGCTGTCGTCCACTGCCCTGGTGCTCTCGGCGTGGCGTGGTCAATGTGGTCAACGACTAACTTCCATCAAAAGAGTATTGCACGTGGAGAGGCTGACAGCTGGGTCCACGGCAACTACAAGGAAGTGCCTCCTTATTACGCGCAAAATAATTATTCCTCCACCTGACAGCAGGGACCCACCAGACGGGCCACCAGTATTTCACGGAAAAAATGTTTCCCCCTGACTGCTGTGACCCACCGGACGGGCCACCGTATTTCGCGAAAAAAACGTTTGCCCCTGACTACTGGGACCCATCGGATGGGCCACCGTATTTCGCGAAAAAATGTTCCCCCCGCTATCACCTCGGAACCACCGGAAGTGCCTCCTTATTACGCACAGAAAAATGAACTCCCCTTGCTAGCTGGGACCCACCATGGTGGGAGGCTGACTTGTGGGCCTACTAAGTTGACAGGGACAGAGGGCTTTGTCAACTTAGTCAATATGAACGATTCTAGCTCCATTGACCGTACGATGTCCATCCAACAGCCGTCGTGCTTCTTCAATCTCTGCTCTTCCTGCTCCAGCCGCTCAAACAAGCACCAACGGGACTGCCTGCTCCCTCCTCTCCGCGGCCGGCTCTGCTGCCGCGCAGGCCTCACCACCCCACCGTACTCCCATCGCTGGCCTAGCCATCCCTCTACTCACCCACACGGCTACACTTGCTGTTATTCTCCGGCGAGGGCAGACGAACCAGTAAACCCTCGTACAGTCGTACTCCCCTCCGTGTGGGAAACAACTGCCGAGTCTTCGCTGCCTCCGTGTCGTTCCCTTCCTAGGCTTCGTCTCGTCCACCGCCCTAGTGCTCTCGGCGCGGCATGGTCAACGTGGTCAAGGAACGGCTTCCATCGGACATGGACTATACGTGGAGAGGCTGACAGCTGGGTCCACAGCCGCAGCAAGGAAGTGCCTCGTTATTACGCGCAAAATAATTATTCCTCCACCTGACATTTGGGACCCACCGGAAGGGCCTCTGTATTTTGCAAAAAAAAATGTGCCCCCAGCTGACATGTCGGACCCATCAGCTATCTTCGCATGCAAGGAAGTGCCTCCTTATTATGCACAAAAAAATGAATATTCCCCCTGCCAGCTGGAACCCAGCATAGTGGGAGGCTGACTTGTGGGCCTACCAAGTTGACGGGGACGGAGGGCTTTGTCAACTTCGTCAATATGAACGATTCTAGCTCCTGTTACCGTATGATGTTCATCCAACGGCCGTAGTGCTTCTTCAACCTCTGGTCTTCTTGCTCCAGCCGCCCAAACCAGCGCCGGTCGTGCCGCGTGCTCCTGCCTCCCGTGGCCGGCTGTGATGCCACGGAGGCCTCACTGCCCCCTACTACTCCCACCGCTGTCTAGGCCATCCCACTACTCACCCACACCCCATGTTATTCTACGGTGACAGCAGCCTCACACCGCAGTCGAACCAGTGAATCCTCGTACTCCTCTTCGCGTGGGCATCCACTGCCGCGTCTTCCCCGGCTCCGAGTCGTCCCCTTCCTAGGCCTCGCCGTCGTCCACCACCGTGGTGCTCTCGGCGCGGCGTGGTCAACATGGTCAAGGAACGACTTCCACCAGACGTGGACTGTACGTGGAGAGGCTGACAGCTGGGTCCACGGCCGCCGCAAGGAAGTGTCTCCTTATTACGCGCAAAATAATGATTCCTCCACCTGACAGCGGGGACCCACCGGACAGGCCACCGTATTTCGCAAAAAAGATTCACCCCCCTGACTGCTGGGACCCACCAGCTACATCTTCGCACACAAGGAAGTGCGTCCGGGCAAAAAAAACGATTCGCCCCCCTGACTGCTGGGACCCCCCAACTACATCTTCGCACGCAAGGAAGTTCCTGATAGTCGGGACCCACCTGGTTGAAGCGTACGTAGCATTGTCATTCTGGTCGCGAACGTGTACGTACATATTGGTCGATGTAGAGGCGCGCACGTGTCGTCGATGTAGAGGCGCGCACGTGTCGTAGTAGAGGCACGCACGTAGCATGTACACGTATGTACATCGGCGAGGGTGCAAGAAAGAAAATACGGCCATGTACGTACATACGGGCAGGGTCTCTAACGCCTATCGCGCATACGTACATGGCTGGGTCGGAACGGAGAAACAGCGTCGTCGTCGTGTTCATGGGGAGCCAACCGGCTGGGTCAGAACGGAATGCGTGGTCGTGTTCATCGGGAGGCTTGGATGGAATAGGCGATGGAAACGAGGCCTGGCGTACCGCACAACAGAGGAAACGGCCTTGTGTTCGACTGGCCACGTTCGAAACGGGGTCCTGTTGATCGGGAGGGGCCTGGCGTACCGCAAAACGGAGGAAACGGACCTCCTACAGTCGAAACGGGTGCTGTTAATCAGGAGGGGTGTGGCGTATAGCAAAACGAACGAAACGGACTTGTGTTGGAGCGCTACGGTCGAAACGGGGGTCCTGTTCATCGGGAGGGGTGTGGCGTACCGCAAAACGGACGAAACGGACTTGTGTTGGAGCGCTACGGTCGAAACGGGGGGAGGGGTGTGGCGTACCGCAAAACGGGACTCCACGGGATATTGTTCATCTCCACCGTCGACCTCCTCCAGCCTCCACGGGCTACCGTCGACCTCCTCCAGCCTCCATGGGCTCCTGTTCATCCAGCCTCCACCATCTACTGTTCATCCAGCCCTCCACACCACGGGGTCCTATTCAACCACCCCTCCACGGCCACCCCTCCACCGTCTACTGTTCATCCAGCCCTCCACACCACAGGTTCATCTTCATCCAGAGGCAATGCCACCATTCACTGTTCATCCAAACCCCCCCGCAATGCTCACTGTTCATCCAATCGATCGGCTTCAGTTAGCAGCAGTAGTGAAGGAATCGCTCCATCGGGTTCAGTTAACAGCCATCGATCGATCCCTTGGGTTCAGTAACGCGTAGCCTGCAGTGCAATCGCTCGGGTTCAGTTAGAGCCCAACGCCTCACTCGGCTTCAGTTAGAGCCAACGTCTCGCACACACGCGCGTACGTACGAGAGAAACGCGCATCGCTCCGCTCCCGACCTCCCATCGTAACCGGCAACTCCCCGAAATTTTCCTCCCCCTTGCTTCTACCATAGTTTTTTCCATCATGGACAGCCCAAAGAATGTCATGCAGCTGCGTCTCCGGCCCGCCCAGGACGAAAAGCCCACTTTCTGTCATGACATTTTGTCATAGAAGTAGGATCCCACCACATCTATGATGATACCGGGTTTTTTCACAATTATCGTCATAGAAGTGTCATATGTATGACAGAAAAAAATTCGTTCGGCCCAAAATGTCATGGATGTGTCTTTTTTTTGTAGTGGCGGTGGTCTACAAAGGGCGAGTTGCACTGACAACGGGCGACTGCTGAGCCTGCCAGATATCAAGGCGGCATGGGGAAATGGAGATGCCCACGTCTCGTCAACCGCCACGTGTCATCAAGGCCGCAGGCGGTTAGGGCCCGCGGCGCTCCGCACTTGCCCTTTGGATTCGCCTGGAAGCCAAGTCCGAGCACGCCTTGGGCCCGGGGCTACTGTCAGTGTCCTGGATATGGGGGTATCCAGCATTGCCTGCCTGCGGCCCACCACGTGGCTCCATCAAGGGCCTAGTATGGCCCAGCTTCAGCATCAACAACACAAGACCCTCACGAGGGGCAAGCCTCGCGAGGCGGACAACGCCAAGACCCCCGAGGGGATCGTCCTCCTCAGGCTACCTCCCAAGGGGAGGACAGTTCTATGCAAGGTTCACCTCATGAGGCTCAGCTGATGTGAGCCATGATGGCCAAGGCCAGGCAGGCGCCAAGCAGGCACCAGGCGGGCGTAGAACACGGGTATCCTCTTCGGTGCAAGGGAGGCAAGCCATCGTCGCGGATTCCCGAGGAATCAGCCAAAGGTTGCCATTTCGGTGCAACGAGACCAAGACCGCCAGGACGGCAGGATGGAGGTCATCGACGAGCCCACCACGGCGTCACGACCAGAAGCTTTTCGCAGGCGAAGACTACTTTTGTCAGGATAAGTTGTACTACTTGTCCCCTTTCAAATCCGGTCGTTGTGGGATCCCTTCCCGCCAACATTTGGGAAGAGGACCAGGGCCACTATAAATAGGACTAGCCACCACCATAGAGGGACAAGTGAGGTCGAACTAGCTCACACCACACCAGCTCAAGAACACCTCACCTCCTGAGGCTAGTTCATACACTATACTAGTTCATCCTCAGCCCTTCGAGGCAATCACCAAAACATTGGAGTAGGGTATTACACAGCAAGGTGGCCCGAACCAGGATAAACTGTTGTGTCTCTTTGAGCTTGTCGCGCTAGGCTTAGGAGGATCGCGAGTAGGCAGGCTGGGTAGGTTGAGATTTCCGCATGCACCCCAGAGTTCAAACCTCTCAAGGGTTTGCGGATCCCATAATCCGACAGCAAGGGATCAACAAGGGGTTCACAAGGAGTAGTAATGTACTTGTTCAAGTGATATTCATGAAAAATTCGAAGCATCTCATTTTTCCACTCACTAAAGAACTCTCCATCAAGCATAGGCACTCTATGTATAAGACTCCCCAACATAGACTCATCCATCTTCCTCCAACGGTGATTAAACCAAAGCAATGCAGACCAATGCTCTGATACCAATTGAAAGGATCGAGAAGAGGTGTCTAGAGGGGGGTGATTAGACCCTCAACAAATAAAGTTGATAGTTTTTAAGTTTTTCAAGTTGAGGTGATAGATTAACACAATTTCAAGCATACACAATACAATTCAAGAAAGCATGGAAAGAGTATATGAGCAACGGGAAGTAAAGCATGCAACTTGCAAGAAAGTAAAGGGATGGGATTGGAGTGTGCAAACGCAATTGGAGACACGGAGATTTTTGCCGTGGTTCCGATAGGTGGTGCTATCGTACATCCACGTTGATGGAGACTTCAACCCATGAAGGGTAACGATTGCGCGAGTCCATGGAGGGCTCCACCCATGAAGGGTCCACGAAGAAGCAACCTTGTCTATCCCACCATGGCCATCGCCCACGAAGGACTTGCCTCACTAGGGTAGATCTTCACAAAGTAGGCGATCTCCTTGCCCTTACAAACTTCTTGGTTCAACTCCATAATCTTGACGGAGGCTTCCAAGCGACACCTAACCAATCTAGGAGACACCACTCTCCAAAAGGCAATAGACACTACTAGGGAAAAACCTAGTAGTAGCGCGGGTTTTGAGGCTATTAGCAGCGCGGGCAGCCGCGCTACTACTATGACGCTACAACTAACTGTTAGTAGTAGTGCGGTCAGCACCCGCGCTACTACTGTTGAGTATATCAGCAGCACTTTTCGCGAACGCGCTACTATTAGTTAGCTGTAGCGCTTTCCTAGCCCCTTGCTAATGCTATATCTTTCATCATTTTCCCCTGCTCCCTACCCCGTTTCGTTTTGGTTTCAATAAAATGCAATTTCAGATACAAGGTACTACCATATACTAGTACTCCCTCCATTCCAAATTACTCTATCGTGGTTTTAGTTCAAACCACGACGAGTAATTTGGAACGAAGGGAGTACTAAATAACAATTTCATGTATAGTCAACATGCATATTCAAGCAGTACAAGGTCATATCGACGATGATCATCATATGTAGTTCTAGATGATATCGATGACGATCATCATATGTAGTTCTAGATGATATCGACGACAATCATCATATGTAGTTCTAGATGATATAGCCACACACACATATGTAGTTCTAGATGATATCAAAGACGATCATCATCCTCAAGCCTGGGCGGTTGGTGTTCCTGATAGTAATTAGGATGGCCTGTCCAACACGAAGATTCTTGCCATCGAGGAATTTCTTCCACCCAACCGAGTTTAAGTGCGTGCGACCGTCCGTGTCCATGCGGTAAGTACAGGTTGTGACGGAGCCCCTTGCGGTAAGGCATAGTCTAGCTGAGCCTTCTTCATCAGGCTCGATACCATAACTCACAGATAGGCTCTTTGCCAATTTTTGAATAAGAAAAACATATCAATTATAAATAGCCTCGCACATACTCTTGCAAACAAGTATATATGGATATTCTACACTATTAATAGTTCCTTAGATTCTACACTAATAAGCATGTGATCGAACTCTACACTAAAGCATATCATCGACTAGATTCCACACAACATATCATATCATTGGACTCTACACTAAGCATATCATCGGATAATTTGCATTTTTAAGTATAACATACCATATCATGTCGATCGACCATGGTACTTGTCAGGCGGGTCACGAATGGCACCCCGACAAAGTCAGCACATGGCAGAATTATGTCCCATAGGTTGCACACCTCCTCCTCACTCAGCCTCATTCTTTGAGCTACGATGGCTTCATGAAGTGGGTCCTCGTCATCTTCATCGAGTGGGTCCTCATTATCTTCATCATCTTCATCATCTTCCACCAGGTTGATATAAATGACAGCCAGCTTGGGTCTTTCTGCACTAAAGGAGAAGCTGATCAACTCACCACCAGTAAGACGCATGCGGGCGAGGAAACGGGACCATACATCTCCTCCAATCTGCGAAATATTTCGTCCTTTCTTGACCTCCATAGTGTACGGCCCCCCAGGAGCCTCAAATGTCACAGTGTCTCCTGTCAGCTTGTTGAATTTCAACCTCACATTGCATGGGACGATCTATGTAAAAAAAGCAAAATGACACAATGCAGTAATGCCAACACTAAAAAAACAATAGTTGTTACATTTCATATAATTTCTTACCGCCGCATGATGAAAACTCGGCTGGAAGTAGATGCCGAACAGCTTGCCAGTTGCAAGGCTGCTGGCGCACCTTGACTTGCACAATCGACATGGTGGTGGTGGTGGTGGCGCCATTTTCCAAAAGCAATATGCAGAGTGCCAAATATTCAGAGCTATCTTCAGAGCTATCAACTAGCATACTAAATCAACTAAATCATGATGTTCTATAAATCAACTAAATCAACTAGCCTATTAAATCAACTTTCCTAGTAAATCAACTAAATCAAAATGTTCTATAAATAAACTAAATCAACTAGCCTACTAGATCAACTTGCCTACTAAATCAACAAAATCAAAATGTTCTAAATCAACTAAATCAACTAGCCTACTAGATCAACCTGCCTACTAAATCAACAAAATCAAAATGTTCTAAATCAACTACACTACTTGATCAACCTGCCTACTAAATCAACAAAATCAAAATGTTCTAAATTAACTAAATCAACTAGCCTACTAAATGAACTAAATCATATGAACTAAATCAAAATGTTGCATATGAAGTAGCCTACTAAATCAAAATGTAGTAGGGAGGAGGGGTTGTGGATGGAGGAGGGAGGAGGGAGAAGGAAGGACGACTGGAGAAGGGAGGAGATAGTAGGGCAGAGGAGGAAGGGCGGAGCAAGGAGGGGTCAGCCGGCGCAGCGAGTCGAGGGAGGCCGAAGGAGGAGGGCGGTACCAAGTCCAGCGAGGAGGAGGAGGTGACGGTGGCACAGAGGGAGGAGTGGTCGGCGACGGTGGCCGGCGGGGGAGGACCGGCGCGGGGGGTTGAGGGGAAGGTCGAGTGAGAGTGTGAGTGTGAGTGTGTGGATAGGATAGAGGAGAGCGTGGGTGGTGGGAGGTAGCTAGTTTTAGCAGTAGCATGGTATAGGTAAATGCGCTACTGCTAAACTACCTAGCAGTAGTGCCCTTCTAATTAACGCACTGCTCCTATAACGAGCGTCGTGGCGGGGTCGTGGGAATAGTAGCAGTAGCATGGCTTACTGTGGGCGCGCTACTGCTACTTCTTTTTTAGCAGCGCATTGTGATGGAACGCGCTACTGATAAATTGTAGCGGCGCCTTGTTTTAAAACACGCTGCCGGTAAGATCATGTGTATAGGCTTTTCCCTAGTAGTGAGATGGTGTGTTGATGATGAACTCCTTGCTCTTGTGCTTTAAATGATAGTCTTCCCAACACTCAACTCTCTCGCACATATTTGGCTATGGTGGAAAGATGATTTGAGTGGAAAGCAACTTGGGGAAGGCTAGAGATCAAGATTCCTGTGGTAGGATTGGAATATCTTGGTCTCGACACATGAGTAGGTGATTCTCTCTCAGAAAATGAATGCTGGAAGTGTAGGCATGTTCTGATGGCTCTCCTCACAAATGAAGAATGGGTAGAGGGGTATATATATAGCCTCCACACAAAATCTAGCTGTTACACACAAACTCCCAAACTCGATGGGACCGAATCGTAAAACTCGGTCAGATCGATTCTGGTCAAAATATGAATGTTAGAGTTTTCGTGGGACTGACTTGGCCAACTCGGTGGGACCGATGTGCATGGGTTAGGGTAAAACCTCAACTCGGTTTGACCGATTACACAAACTCGGTGGGACCAATTTTGGTAATGAGAAAACTAAGTATTGGTCAAGTAAATTCGGTGGGACCGACTGAACAAAATCCGTTAGACCAAAAATGTTGCAATAGATCATAGAGAATTTGCAAGCCCATCTCGGTGAGACCGAGATCCCATCGGTGAGACTGATGTGACTAGGGTTTGGCAATGGCTGGATTAGATGAAACTCGATGGTGCCGGATAGACAAAATCGGTGGGGCCAAGTTTGACATTTAGGTTTAGGACATATGTGGATGTGAGAAAGTGGCTGAAGGTTTTGGAGCATATCACTAAGCACTTTGAGTAAGCAAGCCATTAAGCAACACCTCATCCCCTTTTAATAGTATTGGCTTTCCTATGGACTCAATGTGATCTTGGATCATAAAAATGGAAAATGTAGAGTCTTGAGCTTTTGCCAATATTTTTCCTTGGCATCTTGAAGGGGTTCACATCCTCTTGTCCATGTCCATGCCACTCCAATGTTGAACTTATCTGAAATACACTAGGTAGAAGTATTAGTCCAACAAGAGATATGTTTTCATGAATTACTAAAATCACCCAGGGAGCACTTGTGCTTTCAACCTTCTGTCAATTTTGCCGCCTGTTGGTCAAGATCAGTCTTGGCGGCAGATTCGACAGCCACGTCGTCGGGGAGCTTCTTCAGTTGAGTGACAGAATCAGCAACAATGGTGTCCAGGGCAGCTCTGTGCTTGTCCTCTAGTTCCTTGGTGCGTTGACGAACAAGGGCCTCCGCATTGCCATCCTTAGCGCGAAGAGTGGCTTTGAGTTTCTCCTCCTGGAGAGAGATTTCTTGCTCTCTGGCGTCGAGGGATGCCTTGCGGTCCGCCAGGCGTGCCTCGCAGGCCACGACGTCTTCCCTTGTCATCAGGAGCATCTCTTGCTGCCTCATGAGCACCTTGAACTGCTTATCATGCCTCTCACGTGGCTCTAGACATTTGTCCTTCAGCTGTTGGTCCACCTTGCTGGCGGACTCGCGCTGATCCTTGAGCGCCTACCACTTCTGGTTGTGTCGGGCCTCCATCTCCTTCATGCCTGTCGCCATGGACTCCAAGAAGGACAAGTCCATTATGACAATGTCTGAGTCGTCGGCCTCTCCATCTCCCTAGTACCATGGTTCCAGGAGGCATTGAAGCTCTTCATCGAGCTCTGCGCTCGTCATCAAGGACGTGCCGGGGCTCCAGTTCCAGGCAACAACAACACCATGGCCAACGTGTTTGAGGAGGGTGGCGGAGTCTCCGTAACAACCCCAGAGGAGGGAAGTGGATCCACGGTTTGGAGGGGAACTTTCGCCTCAACCACCACCTCCTCTTCTGGGGCGGTCTCCGAAGAATGCTCCACCACTGCCAAGGGTTCCTGGACATTCCCAGCAGCAAGGCCCTATCCCTCTGCGACGGCAATCTCAACAGCCTCGTCTGCAGCAACTCTTCCTATGTCAGCCACCACCTCTAGTAGTTATGGCTCTTCGGTCTAGGGGTTTGCGGATGAGAAGACCGGTGGACAATGAAGAAACATTAGTTTAAAGTAACGGGAAAATCAGGAGAAGTAATCAGAACAAGAGAGGGAAAAGGCATAAGTGGAGTACCTGGAAGAGTCTGCCGGGCAGGGACCTCAGTTTCCCCGGCAGTGTCTATTGTCGGGACATATACTTCACCCCTTGCCGCGGCGGCTCTCACGTGGTTTCATCCGCGGAGGGCTCTATCGGGGATTGTTTGGCCCGGTCGATGGAGGAGATATGCCCCTCCGGGATGGGCTCGCCCGGCATCGTCTCACCACCATCTCCAGGAGAAAGAACCGAGCCCCCACTTCTCGGCCGAGGGCTGGACCGGGGGCTCGGCACGGGCTCCCCTGCGTCGCTCTCCGCCAAGACCGGGCTCTTTGCGATCTTCAGCGACCCAACGCGCTGGAGCCTCTTTCGGGGATGGTGGATGAGGGTTTCCGTGTCCTCCTCCACTTCCCTGGCGCCAACAGCAGAACAAGAGGTCAGTCAGCAAGGGTAATCAAGTATGCTGAAGCTATTTACGGAAGTGAGAATCTTCCTTGCTCTTCTTCAATAAGCATGGAGTTCAAGTTGAACTCCATGGGAGGCGAGGGCTCCCTTCCTCTCTACGAAGGTGGAGGTGCATAACTCTCCGACAGCTTCGGCATCCGACGTGCCACCAACGGCTCCAGGGGAGGCGAGCTCTGTGAAGAATTCGACCCCAGACAGGGGCTGGAATCAACTTCCACATCCGCCAATTGCTCGGAGGGGAAAGTCTTGATTCGGGCAAGGCGAGGGGATTGGCGGCACGCCACCTCCACTTTGGTGACCTTAGTGGTGGTCGTCTTTACCCTCTTGGCGGCTGGCGCTGGATTGGGGGCCGCCGCCCCCTGATTAGCAGCGCGCCTACGGGGGCGCTGGTCCAAAACCGGCTCGGGGGCTTGAAAAGAACTCTCATCCTCAGCTTTCCCCTTGCCCTTCCCGTCCTTCGTGGCCCTTGCCACCTCCGCGAGGCGGGCGGACTTGTCCTCCTTGACCATCCTTAAGATATACGCCACCTCCGCAGAGGAGGTGTGTTTGTACATCCCAGTCTCAACCCTGGTGGCCTTCCCCACCAGGGTGCTCGACCACTGGAGCTCTTCATCAAGGGTGGGCAGTCGTCAATCACTTACCACCCCTTGAGAGTTGCAATCCGACATCCATTTCAGTATCTGGTCCCGGGCTGAATTGACGTTCAGAGGGATAACAGTTGACGGGAGCTTGAACAGCTCGAAGCGGCCAAACAATTGGTCACATAACTAGGCATGGCCATAAACTGAGAAGTTGTTGGCCAATCCTGGGAGCAACCTCATCCTATCGCCAGCATCGCCATACAACCAGGCGGGCATGTCCCTCTCCTGCAGCGACGAAATACTACCGACAAGAAAATCTGCCCCCACATGTTCAATGGTTAGCCCGGCAGCCTTCAAACGGGTAATCCTGTTAATTGTCGGGCGTAATATATCTTTAGTGAGGCCATGAGCGCTCCATTCCTTTCTGCGCTCAACACATTCCATCCGTGCTTCATAGGAATCAAGAGCTTCCTCATCCTGGATCCAACACCAATCCCCTCTCCACTCCTCCCACCTCTCATCCTGCCTCCCGGGGATATAATCCCAGAGTTTCCTCGCCACCCGCAACATCCAACAAATGTTACCGGAGGGGTGACCTTTGTTCTCCACCCGCAGAACAAAATAATGCTGGAACAAATCCACATTGGGGGTGACTCCGATGAAATTCTCGCACAAGTGCGCGAAAATGGCTATGGTCGCCATTGCATTTGGTGTGAATTCATGGAGGTGGAATCCATATATGGCCATGATCGACTCAAAGAATTTGGAGAAGGGGGGACAGTGGCCGCAGATAAAGTAAGCACAGAAAAGTCGATACGAGTCAGGAGGATCTTCCTTCCCCTCTGCAAAAACTTTGGGCGCTCCATGCCCTTTCGGAATAGGCCTCCCCCACAAATATCCATACCTCGCTTGAAGAACTGGGCTGCCCAGGTTCGACGGAAGGAAGACGAAGTCTTCCCTCCGCTTCTTGTTCAGCTCCGCTACCCTCTTGATCCCCTCAGTGGCTACTTCCTTCACCACGACCATCGGCTTTCCTTTCTCTGTGGGTTTCTTCCCCATTTCCGCGGCAGGGATGCGGAGGACGGCGGCAGACGAGAGAGAGGGAGGGGGGATCGTTGTTTGGCTTGCAGAGGAAGATGATGGAAGGGCGAAGCAAGCGAAAGGTGAACCGTGCCACTCCGCTTTTCCCTATTTATAAGGGAGAAGTGCGAAACAAAGGCACGATGCCAGAAAGTTACCGTTTAACCTTAACTGCAACAGTCCCACGACCCCACGATGTGCGGTAATTGCGCGAGGTGGACATTGGATTGACTAGTCACCATGGCGAACTGGCATACGCAGCCCTCCTGCCACGTGTTTGTGCACTGTTTGGGGCCAAACCCAACGTGTCGCATGATAACCCACAAGTGTAGGGGATAATCGTAGCATCTTTCGATAAGTAAGAGTGTCGAACCCAATGAGGAGCTAAAGGTAGAACAAATATTCTCTCAAGTCCTATCTGCCACTGATACGACTCTATGCACGCTTAGTGTTCGCCTTACCTAGAACAAGTATGAAACTAGAAGTACTTTGTAGGTGTTGTTGGATAGGTTTGCAAGATAATAAAGAGCACGTAAATAAAAAGTAGGGGCTGTTTAGATAAAGAAGCAATAAAGTAAATATAGCGAGTGTTGAAAAGTGGTGGTAGGAGTTGTGAAATTGTGCCTAAGCAATTGACTACTTTACTAGACCGATAGCAAGTTTTATGTGGGAGAGGCATAAGCTAACATACTTTCTCTTCTTGGACCATATGCACTTATGATTGGAACTATAGCAAGCATCCGCAACTACTAAAGATCATTAAGGTAAAACCCAACCATAGCATTAAAGTATCAAGTCCCCTTTATCCCATATGCCACAACCCCCTTACTCGGGTTTATGCTTCTGTCACTCAAGCAACCCACTATAAGCGAATCATGAACGTATTGCAACACCCTATAGCAGGAATCCCTCACGCTTTCAAGACACGGAGGGCACAATAGGACAGCGACATAACCACAAGCAAATTAAACCAATCATAGCAATTCATAAATCATTGGTAGGACAGCGAAAATCTACTCACACATCATAGGATGGCAACACATCATTGGATAATAATATGAAGCATAAAGCACCATGTTTAAGTAGAGGGTACATCGGGTTGCGGGAGAGTGGACCGCTGAATATAGATGGTGGAAGGTGATGGATATGTTGGTGAAGATGGCGGAGGTGTTGGTGAAGATCGCGGTGATGATGATGGCCCCCGGTGGCGTTCCGGCGCCACCGGAAGCAAGGGAGGAGAGCCCCCCTTCTTCTTCTTCCTTGACCTTCTCCCTAGATGGGAGAAGGGTTTCCCCTCTAGTCCATGGTCTCCATGGTGTGGGAGGGGCGAGAGCCCCTCCGAGATTGGATCTGTCTCTCTGTCTCTCTCTGTTTCTGTGTTCTCAGATTCTGCCCTCGCATCGTTTCTTTTATATCCGGAGATCCGTAACTCCGATTGGATTGAAACCTTCGCCCAGATATTTTTTCCAAAAATTAGCTTTCTTGCGGCCAAACAAGAGCGTCAACCACTTTATGAGGGTCCCACGAGGGTCAGGGGCGCGCCCAGTATGGGCAGGCACGCCCCCTGCCTCGTGGCCACCTCGGGCACCGTCTTGCATTGATTCTTCCTCCCAAAAATCATAAATATTCCAAAAATAAGCTCCGTCCATTTTTATCCTGTTTGGACTCTGTTTGATATTGGGTTTCTGCGAAACATAAAACATGCAACAAACAGGAACTGGCACTGGGCACTGGATCAATATGTTAGTCCCAAAAATAGTATAAAAAGTTGCCAAAAGTATATGAAAGTTGAATAATATTGGTATGGAACAATAAAAAATTATAGATACGACGGAGACGTATCATCGCGCCAACACATGTGGCTCAGGCCCGGGGGCTTCTGTCGGGGGAAACAGACAGGGGTATATATTTTCCCTTGACTCGTGCACGGACAGTACCAGGCCATGCCATAGTACAAGAGACCAAGACCTTCGAAGGATCGACATGCAGATCAAGAGGACCAAGGTCAAGCCAGAGAAACAAGATACCACCAGGAGAAAAGCCTCCCTTGCCGGGCAAATGAGCTCGGTGAGGGCAGGATCGCCCCATAAGAGAACATCCAAGACGTCCAGGCAGGGCCTGCTTAGACTCACGATGGCAAAATCCACCTCACCCAACCACTCCGACATGACCCACATCGTCAATCAGTGTGGTGTCAAGCCGCAAAGTGATCAAGTGGCAGCCATTCGCCACATGGCAGCCTCTTTCTACAGGAATACCTATAGATGACACCCGTCATGTGACGTGTCAAGCAAGCAGGCGTGAAGCTAGCAAAAAATTCTAGACATGTTGGGCCGAACGAAAAAAAATTCTGTCATACTTATGACACTTCTATGACGATAATTGTGACAAAACCCGGTATCATCATAGATGTTGTGGGCTCCTACTTCTATGACAAAAAATCATGACAGAAAATGGGCTTTTCGTCCTAGGCGGGCCAGAGATGCAGCTGCATGACATTCTTTGGGCCGTCCATGACAGAAAAAACCATGGTAGAAGTGAGGGCGAGGAAAATTTTGGGGAGTACCCGGTTACGGTGGGTGGTCGGGGGCCGAGCGATGCGTGTTTCTCTTGTACACATACGCGCGTGTGTGCGAGGCGTTGGCTCTAACTGAACCTGAGTGAGGCATTGGGCTCTAACTGAACCCGAGTGATTGCACTGCAGGCTACGCGTTACTGAACCCGAGCGATCGATCGATGGCTATTAACTGAACCCAATCGAGCGATTCCTTCGGTACTGCTGCTAACTGAAGCCGATCGATGCTGCCTCTGGGATGAACACTGAGCGTTGCGGGGGGGTTTGGATGAACAGTGAGCGGTGGTGTTGCCTCTGGATGAACTGGACCCCGATCGATCGAGACAGTTGGGGCTAGATGAACAGGACCCCGTGGAGTGGAGGGCTGGATGAACAGGACGACACCATGGAGGGCTGGATGAATAGTAGACGATGGAGGGGTGCTTGTGGAGGGGTGGTTGAACAGTAGCCGGTGGAGTAGCGTGCGGTGGAGGCTGGATGAACAGGAGCCCGTGGAGGCTGGAGGAGGTCGACGGTAGCCCGTGGAGGCTGGAGGATGTCGACGATGGAGATGAACAGTATCCTGTGGAGTCCCGTTTTGCGGTATGCCACACCCCTCCCAATGAACAGGACCCCCGTTTCGACTATAGCTCTCCAGCACAAGTCTGTTTCGTCCGTTTTGCGGTACGCCACACCCCTCCTGATCAATAGGACCCCCGTTTCGACTGTAGGAGGTCCGTTTCCTCCGTTTTGCGATACGCCGGACCCCTCCCGATGAACAGGCTCGTGGCCGGTTGAACACAAGGTCGTTTCCTCGTTTCCATCGCCTGTTCCGAACAAGCCCTCCCGATGAACACGACGATGCATTTCGTTCCGACCCAGTCGGTTGGCTCCCCATGAACGCGACGACGACGCCGTTTCTCCATTCCGACTCAGCCATGTACACGAGCCCTGGCCGTACGTATGCACGAGTAGGCGTTCGATACCCTGCCCGTATGTACACATACGTGGCCGTATTTTCTTTCTTGCACACTGGCCGTTGTACGTACATGTACATGCTACGTGCGCGCCTCTACTACAACACGTACGCGCCTCTACTACGACACGCATGCGCCTCTACTACGACACATCCGCGCCTCTAGTACAACACGTGCGCCCCTCTACATCTACCAGTATATATGTACGTACACGTTCGCGACCAGAATGACAACGCTACGTACGCTTCGACCAGGTGGGTCCCAACTATCAGGCACTTCCTTGCATGTGAAGATGTAGCTGGTGGGTCCCAGCAGTCAGGGGGGCGAATCGTTTTTTTCGGATGCACTTCCTTGCGTGCGAAGATGTAGCTGGTGGGTCCGAGCAGTCAGGGGGGTGAATCGTAATTTATTTGCCCGGACGCACTTCCTTGCGTGCGAAGGTGTAGCTGGTGGGTCCCAACAGTCAGGGGGGAACATTTTTTCACGAAATACGGTGGCCCGTCTGGTGGGTCCCTGTTGTCAGGTGGAGGAATAATTATTTTGCGCATAATAAGGAGGCACTTCCTTGCAGCTACCGTGGACCCAGCTGTCAGCCTCTCCACATACAATACTCTTCCGATGGAAGTCGGTCGTTGACCACATTGACCATGCCACGCCGAGAGCTCCAAGGCGGTGGACGACAGTGAGGCCTAGGAAGGGGACGACGCGGAGCAGAGGAAGACGCAGCAATGGAAGCCCACACGTAGAGGAGTATGAGGGTTCACTCGTTCGACTGCGGTGTGAGGCTGCCGTCGCCATAGAATAACAGGGGGTGTGGGTTAGTGGAGGAATGGCATGGCCAGCGGCGGGAGTAGTAGGGGCGGTGAGGCCTCCGCGGCATCATAGCCGGCCACGAGAGGCAGGAGAAGGCGGCACGACCGACGCTGCTTTGGGCGGCTGGAGCAAGAAGACCAGAGGTTGAAGAAGCACGATGGCCGTTGGATGGACATCGTACGGTCACTGCAGCTAGAATCGTTCATATTGACTAAGTTGACAAAGCCCTCCGTCCCCGTCAACTTAGTAGGCCCACAAGTCAGCCTTCCACCAAGGTGGGGCCCAGCTAGTAGGGGGTATTCATTTTTTCTGCTTAATAAGGAGGCACTTCCGGTGGGTCCGAGCTGACAGCGGGGCGAACTTTTTTTCGCGAAATACGGTGGCCCGTCAGGTCGATCCCAGCAGTCAAGGGGGAAACATTTTTTTCGCAAAATATGGTGGCCCATCCAGTGGGTCCCTGCTGTCAGGTGGAGGAATCATTATTTTCTGCGTAATAAGGAGGCACTTCCTTGCTGCAGCCGTGGACCCAGCTGTCAGCCTCTCCACGTATAGTATACTTCCGATGGAAGTCGTTCCTTGACCACGTTGACCACGCCGCGTTCCGTTGCGTGCATGCATCCATGGGCGTGGTGCGTCCCCACTATCAGCCTCTCACGTACAGTCATCTTCCGATGACTCTCAGTTGTTGACCACGTTGACCACACCGTGCCGAGCGCACCAAGGCCGGTGGACGATGGTGAGGCCCCAGACTGGAACGACCCGGAGATGGGGAAGACGGGGTAGTGGAGTCGTAGATGGAGAGGAGTGGGAAACTTGACTGGTTCTAGTGCGCGGCAGCACAGCCGCGGTGCCGCCGACGGGAGACAGGAGCAAGAACAAAGGTTGAAGAAGGAGCACGGCTGTTGGATTAACATCCAACGGTCCAGCTGCTAGAATCATTTATTGATTAAGTTGAGAAAGTCGTGCGTACACATCCGCTTAGTAGGCCCTCAAGTCAGCCACCAAATTTGACGGGTCCCAGCTGTCAACGGGATGAATAATTTTTTTTGCAAAACAAGGAGGTACTTCCTTCCGTGCGAAGATACAGCCAGTGGGTCCCAGCTGTCAGGTGGAGGAAACATTTTTTCAGCTTAATAAGGAGGAACTTTCCTTGCATGCGACCATGGACCTCATGGGTCCCAGCCGTCAGGCTCTCCACATATAGTCCTCTTCCGATGACTCTCGTTTGTTGACCACGCCGCACCGAGCACAGCGAGGCGGTGGACGACGGTGAGGCCCCGGACGGGAACGACTCGGAGATGGGGAGACGCGGCAGTGGAGAGTCGCAGATTGAGAGGAGGAGAAGGGTTAAAACTAGTTTTGTTGCAGCATGGGGCTGCAGTCTGTGGAGAATAACAGGAGGTGTCGAGGGGTGGAGGGATAGCCTGGCCGGTGGTGGGGTAGCTGTCGGCGTTCTGGGAATGGGGGTCCCCAGACTTGCCTGCCTGCGGCCTGCAGCGTGGCTCAAAGGGGGCCCAGCACGGCCCATCTTCATCAGCACAAGCTCAAGACCCTCGTGAGGGGCCAAGCCTTGCGGGGCGGACGACAAGGAGCTTCCTCAGGCACGGCCTCGTCAGGCTGGCTCACGAGGAGGCGGAGAGTTCAAGGCGGGGTACCTCGCGAGGTGCCCATGACGCAAGACATGATGACCAAGGGCGCCTGACGGGCGCCGGCCCGCGCAGTGTCCTTCTTTCTTCTTTGGTGCAAGGGGATCAAGCGCAAGCAAGAGCATCAAGCAAAGGCATCCATTTCGGTGCAACAAGACCAAGACCAGTCCAATGGCAGGATGGAGGTCACCGTGGAGCCCAAGTCGGCGTCACCACCAGAGCCTTTGACAAACGAGGACCAACTTTAGTCAGGATAAGTGTACTAGATGTTCCCCTTCAAATTGGCCGATTGTTGGTGCCCTTCCCGCTCAATATTTGGGAAGAGGCCCAGGGCCTTCGCCTATAAATAGGACTAGACACCCACAGGGTAGGGAGGGACCGACCGTCCATCTGGCCAACGAGAGAGACCACAAGAACAGACCCTCGCGAGGCTGTTCTTCCTTGTATTGTTCATCATCAGCCCAAGAGGCAATCCACCACACCACACACTAGAGTAGGGTATTACACCACAATGGTGGCCTAAACCAGTATAAATCCTATGTCTCTTGTGTTGTTCTTCTGGTAGTTTAGATCCTAGCGATTCGGCGAGGAACAGGTAGGTAGAAGGCGAAACCTCCACGCGCACCCCAGTGTTCGAACCTCAAGGGTCTGCCGGAACCCTAAATCCGACATTTGGCACGCCAGGTAGGGGTCCTCCGGAATTCGTCTTCCGTCGCCCTGTTCTTCTCCGACCGCCGCAACCATGTCTAACGCACGCCGGGTTCGCACCGAGCACCGAGCCGCCCTCGCTTCCCGCGTCGCCCAGACGGCTCCCGTCGGTGGGCGCCCTCGCCGTTCCCCGTCGCCTGTCGTCAACGCCGCCACCAGCCCGGCAGGGAACGAGCAGCAAGCATCGTCCCAGCACCCGTCCATGAGGCGAGACGGCCACACCGCTACGCCCTCACTCACCCCCGCTGGTTCTTCATCCTGCGCACCCCGCGCGGCCATGGAGGCTCGATCTACGCTCATCACGGCAAACTAGCTCTTGCGCTACCGCCTAGTCGCTACGAAGAGTGGCTCGACTGAGTCGCCGAACTCGTCCGCGCCGCTGGGGGCTCCCTCGCGCCATCTTTCTCGCTGCACCGCGCCCTGCCATGCACGGGCAACGAAGCTCCTGGGGCGCCTCAGCCGCCTCCCCCTCAAGAAGGTGCCCTGGCTCCAAGGCGCGCGGCCCCTGGGCGGAACCCGCCCCGTCAGGAACCAGTGCGGCAGGAGCAGAGCTGCCAAGAGGTCCCACGCCCTCGAGAAGCTTCCCGAGCGCTCCCTGCTCTGGCTCGTCCCGACCACGCTCGTGCTCCAGCATGTTAAGACCCCGTGCTGCACCCAGCTGCGGCGCACGGGGACCTGCAAGACCGAGCCCTTCATCCTCCAAGGCCCCCTGTGGCCACAGTGGGCTGCCGCGCCTTCACCACCGAGCTACGCACTGTCGCGTGGCCCGGCAAGTTCAAGCCAGACCTGCCTCCTCGCTACGACGGCACGGCAGACCCTGCAGAGTTCCTCCATCTCTACGAGCTAGGCATCGAGGCTGCCAACGGAGACAAGAAGGTCATGGCGAACTGGTTTCCCATGGCTCTCAAGGACGGGGCCCGCACCTGGCTTCTGAACCAGGCCCCAGGCACGATCTCCTCCTGGGACAAGATGCGCACCCGCTTCATCGCCAACTTCCAGGGTACTCGCGACCGGCCACCCGCCGTGAGCGACATGCGCCGCATCAAGCAACAACCGGGGGAAACCCTGCAGAAGTACATCCAGCGCTTCAACAACACGTGCCTCAAGATTCCCAAGGTGACCGAGGAGGCCATCATCTCAGCCTTCTCTGATGGCATGCGTGACATCAAGATGAAGGAGGAGCTTGCAATGCATGAAGATCTGTGCACTTCCTTGGAGCTGTTCAACCTGGCGACCAAGTGCGCCAGGGCTGAGGAAGGGTGTCTCTCCCTCCTCGAATTGCCTGCCGCAGACCCTGAAGAGAAGAAGCGCAAGGCCAAGGACGTGAAGCGCAAGGGGGCTGTCGTACTCGCGGCAGAACCAGACACCAAGCGGGGCATAGATCAGCCCGAATCCTCCAAGGGCAGTCGGTACTGCATGTACCACGACCTCAAAACCCATAACACCAATGAATGCCAAGAGCTCAGGGCCGTGCGTGAAGGGCGGACTGGTCGGCGTCCCGACCACAACGACCGGGGCTACGGCCGAGGAGGAGGAAGGAACGCAGGACGCTGGGAAGACCGGGCCCACATCAAGGGTGGTGCGACCAACCTCGCGAGGATCGCTGGCAGGACCCGCCTCGCGAGGGAGGCTGGAGGGATCAGCCTCGCGAGGATCGCCCGCAAGGTAACGCAGGCCTCCCTCCGCTACCGCCGCGGCCAAGGAGAAATGAGGACCGTCATCAGGATGAAAGGGGCTGGGGGCTTCCAGGAACCACGTGCTATCGCCTGCATCCTAGGCCGAGCTCAAGCCCCAGCCTCTCAACGCATCTTCAAGCAGTTCACCCGCGAACTGAATGCGGTCCTCCCCAAGCTTGAGGCCACGCGCCCTCTCAGGTGGTCGGCATGCGCCATCACGTTCAGCTCAGCGGATCAGCTCAAGTGCGCGGCCACAGCCGGAGTCCTCCCGATGCTTTGTTCCCCAATCATCAGCAACGTGCTAGTCACCAAGACCCTCATCGATGGCGGGGCAGGGCTCAACATTTTGTCAGTGGAAACATTCAACAATCTCCAAGTACCCTACAGTCATCTTCAGCCCACCAAGCCTTTCTCCGGAGTCACCGACGGCTCCACGGTCCCGATTGGGCAGGTCCGCCTCCCTGTCACCTTCGGGGCACGCGACAACTACCGCACCGAGCTCATCGACTTCGACGTCGCCCACATTCGCCTGCTGTACAATGCCATCCTCGGGTACCCAGCACTGGCCAAGTTCATGGCCGTGACTCACCACGGCTACAACGTCCTCAAGATGCCAGGAAGTGACGGAGTCATCACGGTGCCCTGCGAAGAGAGAGACGCAGTCTGCTCCCTGGAGAGAGCCTTTCAGGCCGCATCACTGGAAGACCCGGATCACGGAAGCAGGAGGCTTCCCGAGGCCGCCCCCAAGAAGAAGAAGACATCGACCGGCCCGGCCCCTCAGGAGGCAGGTCCCTATGGGCCCGCGCCTGCTCAGGGGGAACCTCCTGCCATCGCATAGGGAAGCGCGCCTAGCGCCCTCCTCAGGCAAGGCTCGGAGGCTCTCCCCTGGAGGGCCGCTGACCTCGCCAAGTTCACGAAGGAGGCGCTTGGGCACCAAGTGGAGGCATGCTTCGAAGCATGTTTCCATCAAGAAGGAGCAAGGCAAGGAGGGCTAAACCCTCAGGAGTTCGTCAGCAAGGCCATTCAGGACTTACAGGAGTCAAGGGTCATGAGAGGCAACCGCCGCTTACCCGTTGTGGCCCCCCATCCAGACGAGGATGGTGGGCTGCGCGTCTGCATCGACATACCAGGGCTCAACCAAGCTGCGTCTCAGGAGCGCCTCTGGCCTTCGCGAGTGGGATGCTGCGAGGGCCCGCCCCACAGCTACGTTCGCATGCCTTACGGCATGCCGAACGCGGCTGATGCGTACAGGCACATCATGAGGGCCATCTTGGAGGCTCAAGAGGTCAGGTGTTCCGCAGCCCTGGTGGAGATGGAGACGGTCCGCGAGGAGCCACCAGCGCCTCCGGAGCCTCCCGAGGCCCCGGGGCCTGGGGGCTCGTGAGGACCTGCTCCCGCAGCCCACCGAGTCTGCCGCATCAACACCCCTTCGTCTTCAGCGTCATCAGGTGACATCTTTCTAGTTTCATTTCCAGCTGGGAGCGCCCTCAGGGCCGCATTATTCCCAGGCCGCGTGGGTCCGTCCCTGTGGCATGTATCTCTTTTATTTCATGTTCTTAGCGCACTCCGCTGGGGGCGCCCCTCGGGCTGCATTATCCCCAAGCCGCTCGGGTCAGACCCAGTGGCATGTACCCCTCTTGCATTTACCTTAGGGTCGTGTTTTTGACCCGTCATGCTTGTTATTTGGTGCCGGTTCATGGTACCTTTTTTATTCCTGGATGCCGCAAGCTTGTGCGTTAAAGGGGGGTGCCTGAGCATCGCGACTCAGGGCTCCTACCGGCTCTCCGACCCTCACCCTCTGGTCTGCCCACGGCATCGCGCCCCGGCACACTAGCGACGGCTGAGACCAGACCGAGAGCCGGGACCCGAGGACGTAGAGTTTCAACATCTAACCCAGCTTGCGCGTTAAAGGGGGGGTGCCTGAGCATCGCGACTCAGGGCTCCTACCGGCTCTCCGGTCCTCACCCTCTGGTCTGCCCACGGCATCAC
>NC_057810.1:478044248-478050151 GCF_018294505.1 Triticum aestivum | reverse complement strand
AGAGTTTTGACATCTAACTCAGCTTGCGCGTTAAAGGGGGGTGCCTGAGCATCGCGACTCAGGGCTCCTACCGGCTCTCCGGCCCTCACCCTCTGGTCTGCCCACGGCATTGCACCCCGGCACACCAGCGACGGCTGAGACCAGCCCGAGAGCCGGGACCCGAGGATGTAGAGTTTTTTCATCTAACCCAGCTTGCGCGTTAAAGGGGGGGTGCCTGAGCATCGCGACTCAGGGCTCTTACCAGCTCTCCGGCCCTCACCCTCTGGTCTGCCCACGGCATCGTGCCCCGGCACACCAGCGACGGCTGAGACCAGCCCAAGAGTCGGGACCTGAAGACGTAGAGCATCGGCATCTAGCCAAATTTGCAGGAACACACTCCAAGATAAGGCCCAGAGCCAGGCGCAACCCGCCTTGAGGTAGGGCCCCGTGAGTCCCGCGCTGGCTCACGGGTGCCCAGATACACCTCGTCAAGCCCTACCGTGCCAGCCACGTGTCAGGGCGGGGTTGTACACGCCCCGGGGGCTGTACACGCCCCGGGGGCTCCTCCCAGAGGGGAGCCCCCTCCCACGCACCAGTGGAAGCACCATGCTCCGTGCTGGCTGACAACACTGCCGAGGAGCGGCTATGCCCGTACGCATACGGAAGCGCTATGCTCCGCGCTGGTGATAAACAACTGAGGGTGGCCCCCTGGGCCGCATCAACCTCAGGGAGCCCAGAGCTCAGTGTCTAGCCTCATCGCAAAGCCTCCCCTCGGGAGTGCCGCGCAAGGGGGCTGGGCACGGGGGCTACGCCTGGGTCACGCCCAGGCGCACGCCACCCAGCCAGGCCCCCCCGGGCCTGGTTCGTCGCGCGTCCCTCCCCGAGCGGAGCCAAGGTATGGAGGCCGTTTGAACGTCAAGGGGGACTCCTGAGCATCGTGACTAAGGAGCCTAACTGGTCACGTAGCCCCTCACTCCTTGGTCCCGTCCTGGTTTCCGGTCGGGGTTAACGGCGGTTGAGGTATGCGCGGGGCCGGGCTCTGCAGACGTCGAATGGTAGATCCACCCCCACATCTCACCTCCCTACTTGTTGTTCGGGCGCCAAGGGGGACTCCTGAGCATCGCGACTCAGGAGCCTAACCTGTCACGTAGCCCCTTACTCCTTGGTCCCGTCCTAGTTTCCGGTCGGGGCTAACAGCGGCTGAGGTATGCACGGGGTCGGTCTCTACCGGCGTAGGACACAAGCAAGTAGGAAGGAAATAGCACAAATTTCAAGGAATTCAAAAGCAAATATTACAGTCCATACTGTTATCACAACACCAAATGCAAGTTTTAATGCCTCCCCGAGGCCTGATACACGTGCAAAAACTAAAAGCAAGGCGGGAGCCACAACGGAGTCACTTGTCGGCCGTGGAGTTGTGCGGAGCAGGTTCGCCTTGTGGAGCTGCCGGGCTAGCAGCGCTCCGCTTCGGCCTGGTGCTGAAGGCCCGGAACTTCCCTAGCAGAGCCTCCGCACGACCCTTCACAGCCTCAGCAGCGGCAGCGGCATGCTCGCCACTCGCCGGCTCCAGCAGGCTGTCGAGGTCGACGTTGGGGTCCCGAAGATAGATGTGGGTGAACACCCGCGTCAGCGCCGTAGAAGACAAGACGCGTGCCTCGGCCTCAGCTGTAGGGCCGAGGCCAAGGGCGACATCGTCAAGGGCACGGACTAGGAAAAGAAGCAGCTTGGCGGGGCCATCCTCCTCGCCGGCCAGCGGGCTCTTTAGGCCGCTCTCATAAAGCGTCTTTAGTGAAGCTCGGGCCTTCTCCTCCATCTCTGCAAAGGCCACACGATCCTCGGCAAGAACCCGCGCCTTGCCGTCCAACTCAACCTTCCTCACCTCTAGCTCTTGCTCCAGCGCGCCTAGGCGGTCACGGCGCTTCTTGAGCTTGGCGTCCCAGTCCTTGACGGCCGCCTCGCGAGCCTTCATGCCGTCCTCCTGCTCTAGGCGAAGGCGAGTCTCCTCGGCGAGCCGGTCCTGCAGGCCCTTCAGCTCGCCCTCCAGCACCTTGCAACGACCTCGGGCATTAGCCGCCTCCCCCATGGCGGTGTCACGGGCAATCTTTGCCCCGAGGACGGACTGCTTCTCCTTGTCGCAAGCCGTCGAGGCCTGGACTAGTGCCGCCCGAATCGAAGCATCGGAGTGAATCCAGCGAGAGGCTAGCTCCAAGCATCCGGCCACTAAACGAGGGTCGGCGCTCAGAAGATCCCGCCGCAGACGGTCCAGTTCAGCAGCAGCACGATCCAGGACAGTAGGAGGAGACGGGGAAGCAGCAGTCGGTGGGGTAGGAGGAGAAGGCGGCAGCGTGACCACGGTGTCCTGAGGCGGAGCCTGCTGCGCCCCAGCGGCCGTGGCGATGGTGTCAAGCGGGGGCGCCTCGGGGGTCGCCAGGGTCATAGGAGCCAAGATCGCCCCAGCCGGCTTGGCATGGCCTTGTAGGGACGCCTGGGCAGGAGAGGCCCGCGCGTCACGTTCATCTTCTTTCGCGAGCAGAGGCGCTGTCGCGGATGGAGTCTCAGGAGCCCCCTTCGGCTTCTTTGCCATGGGCGCCAGCCTAGCCGGAAGATGCGAGCGTCAAGCCTCAGCAACGAAACAAGAAACAAGACAGGGATCAAGCACTTACAAGTCGTCGCCTGCGGACTCGAGCAGCCTCCGACCGTACTTGAAGCCCGAAAGCCGATTGCAAGGATCGGCCTCAGGGAGCGCGGGTGCAGTTGGGGCGCCTGCGGATCGCCTCGGGGCTGGGGCGGACCCGCGGGGGATCAGCCCAGTCCGGTCCTTCTTCGGAACCGGGGACAGGCTCCCGCCGCCTTGCTCGCCATCACCCTCGTCGTCATCACTCAGAGAGAGGCGGAGAGTGCGGGACTTGCACCGAGGAGGTGGAGCCCTTTACTCTGCCTCGGAGTCAGCCCCCTCTTCCCGCTCCCCTTCCTCCCTCTCTTCGCTGGAATTACTGGAGGATACGTCCACCAGGTCCTCGGGAGCCTCCGCGGGCACAGGCCCGTCCCCGTTGAGGACGGGCATGGACCCCACAACCTGCTCCCAGTCCTCACGAAGGAACAGGGGCGTCGGAGCGCCCTCCAGCCTTGCCACGTTGCCCCCGACCAAAGACTGGAGGACCGCGGCCAGATCCTCATTGGCCAGGACCGCGGGGCTCGGGTGGGGCCTCCACATTGGAAGCGGGTACTGACGAAGCGGAGCCAACTGATGCTCCAGGAACTCCTTCAGCAGTTAGGCGCCAGTCAGCTTTGCCGCCGCCATGCTGGCCGGCCTCAGATCCGCATCCATCTTCTCCAACACCAGCCTTGCGCGGGGATCCACAAGCTCCACTCGAGACCAGTCGTCGGAGCTCGAAGGGAGCCCCGTGGGCAAGGCCAGCCGGGGGTGGACGCGCCCAGCATCAACCAAGACCCACTTGCTCCTGAAGCCCTCAATCCTTTTCCCGGGATTCGAAATGGCGATGGAGCTGCCGTACGCGACGAATCTCACACACGAAGAGACGGAGCCGCGAGAGGGCCGGAGGTAGAAGTAGTGGTGCAGCAAGGCCACTGAGGGCTTCACCCCCACGTGAGCCTCGCAATAGTAGGCGAAGATTGCCAGAAGGAGGACAGAATTGGGGTGGAGATGCAGAGCTTGAAGGTTGTAATGGCAGAGGACGGAAAAGAAGAACTCAGAGACGGGAGGCACCAGACCGGCAACAATGGCGCTCACGAAGAGCGGATAGAAGGTGCTTCCTTGGCCCTCAGGGAGGGCAGAGCCGGCCTTGAACACCTTCACCCCGTCGACGCCCTGCGCCGCTGCCAACTAGCACACCCGGGCAAGGCTCGCCTCCGACACGTTTGGCGAGTCCAGGGCGGACGAGTACCAAGCTTCGGCCGGGGCCTGGCGAGGCGCCATGTCTGGCTAGGGCACGCGGGTGGAGTACATCTGGAGATGTCGAAGGAAGGAAGGAGAGGCGCAAGAAAGGGGATCTGAGCAGCAACTGGAGAGATCAAAGGAGGCAGAGGGCAGATGTCGCTCCTTATCAACTAGTGCGGTTGCGGAGACGCCCATGTCCAATCAACCGCCACGCGGTGCCCAAGGCCGCAAGCTATTAGGGCCCGCGACGCTTCGCACTTGCCCTTTCGCTTCTCTGCTCGGCCAAGTCCGGGCGCGCCTTGGGCCCGGGGGCTACTGTCAGCGTTCTGGGAACGGGGGTCCCCATACTTGCCTGTATGCGGCCTGCGGCGTGGCTCAAAGGGGGACCAGCACGGCCCATCTTCATCAGCACAAGCTCAAGACCCTTGCGAGGGGCCAAGCCTCGCGGGGCAGATGACAAGGAGCTTCCTCAGGCACGGCCTCGTCAGGCTGGCTCACGAGGAGGCAGAGAGTACAAGGCAGGGTACCTCGCGAGGTGCCCATGACGCAAGCCATGACGACCAAGGGAGCCTGCCGGGCGCCGGCCCGCGCAGTGTCCTTTCCTCTTTGGTGCAAGGGGAGCAAGCGCAGGCAAGAGCATCAAGCAAAGGCATCCATTTCGGTGCAACAAGACCAAGACCGGTCCAACGGCAGGATGGAGGTCACCATGGAGCCCAAGTCGGCGTCACCACCAGAGCCTTTGACAGGCGAGGACCAACTTTAGTCAGGATAAGTGTACTAGATGTTCCCCTTCAAATTGGCCGATTGTTGGCGCCCTTCCCGCTCAATATTTGGGAAGAGGCCCAGGGCCTTCCCCTATAAATAGGACTAGCCACCCACAGGGTAGGGAGGGACCGACCGATCCGTCCATCCGGCCAACGAGAGAGACCACAAGAACAGACCCTCGTGAGGCTGTTCTTCCTTGTATTGTTCATCATCAGCCCAAGAGGCAATCCACCACACCACACACTGGAGTAGGGTATTACACCACAATGGTGGCCTGAACCAGTATAAATTCTGTGTCTCTTGTGTTGTTCTTCTGGTAGTTTAGATCCTAGCGATTCGGCAAGGAACAGGTAGGTAGAAGGCGAAACCTCCGCGCGCACCCCAGTGTTTGAACCTCAAGGGTCTGCCGGAACCCTAAATCCGACAGTAGCGCTTCGCAGCGATGCGTGATAAGCAAAGCCGCTAGCCGCCGGAGGCCGAACCAGGCGGTCCCGGCGGCACTGGAGGAAGAAGACGAGAGATTGAAGGTGCATGCCGGCCGTTGGATATAAATCCAATGGTTGTGGATGTCACAATCATTTGTTGACCAAGTTGACAACGCCCTGCATAGGCTTCGATCTATTGGCCCACATGTCAGCCTGCAAAAATGTGGCATATATTTAACCCATGTTTTCTAGAATGTATAATCCATTTGCTGGGCTGGGTGAACAAATAATTTCGCTTCAATCAGGCCCATTTATATTTTCTAAGACATCCCAGCCCATTTGCACTTCCTTGAAATACACAAATTAGCTGGGCTCGTTATATATATAATGTTATGTTAGAAGGAGCAATTAATATCAAAGAATAAACCAGAGAGGCACATTTTTTATATATATAATTAACAAATTAGCAAGTTATTGCTCAAAATAAAAATGAGCGTGTTATTATTTTAATTTGTCCTTAAAATCTTCGTAAGCTTTTGTACGCAATCACCAGGATTTTCCTTGCTTGTGAGTCAAAAACAACCAGGATTTTCCTTGCCAACTTCCGTTAAACATTTACTTTTATAAGTTAATAACACGTGGGATGTTTTTATAATGTATATATAAGTCTCTATAAAATATACGATAATAGTAATAATATAAATATATATAATGTGGTTAGAAGGGAAAACATAAATTGGACACAACATTACTTTTATAAGAGACCTGCGTTTTATACCCCACAGTAGGCATACTAACAAGTTCACACACAAATACAACAGAAAAGGTAAACATTC
>NC_057810.1:478029065-478044013 GCF_018294505.1 Triticum aestivum | reverse complement strand
AAATAGAACAGAGACCTGCGTTTTATTAGAAAATACATTGGGTTGCCGATCTTTAAGAAAAAGCCCATAGGCCGGTATGGACCTCAAAAAATAAGTTGAAACCACTGTCTTCGTATGTCGTGGGCTACGCATGTTAAAATACAAAACCTAGGCCTAGCTGATACTTGTTCGCCCTCTGGAAAAAATGATACCAGATCCCCGAGCGAATTGGATTAAAGAGGGGGCCAGCGGCACGACTGAAGAAGCACATCAGGAGCGATATTTTTCTTCAGTGGATGGCTCTCGATAGCATTTTTTACTTGCCTCTGCACCATACAACTTGTATTTTTAGCCTCCAGTCCGTCGTGGTGGACCAGCAGCCCATTTGCTGGGCGGGCCAACCTACAGAAACCAGCACTCGATTTTTCATCAAGCCCCAAAAACAACGCAGACTATGTTTGTTTTGAGGCCGAAAACATTACGGCAGGGGTTGAGCGGGGGAGAGGGGAAGACGGAGTAATAAAAAGATTAAAAAGAGCTGATGTGTTGTTGCTACCCTAACAAAGCAGGTGCAATTCTTCTCGGGAAGAAGGTGTGACATTGACACCCACACGTCACATACCCCACAGTAGGCATACTAACAAGTTCACACACAAATACAACAGAAAAGGTAAATATTCATATTAAACTCAGGTTCACAGGACACGTTCATAATCATAGCCAACATTCACTATCAACAACTCAAAATATTCATATATACACAAGCTCGGCATATCTATGCATCCAAATGATTGATAGATCACACGACAATATTCATACATAATTCACAAAAAGATTCAAATATACACATGTTCAATATGTTTATGCATCCAAATGATTGAGATCACAGCCAATATGATCCATGGACGAACCTTAATTGCCTAGGGTACAGACTGGTAAATGGTGTTCAGTCGAAGGTACTTCTTGCTAAAATTAGTTCTTGTACGAGTAAACTTTCGAGTACATAAGAGGCAACAGACAATCTGAACTTTGCTTGTAGGTTTATCCTCAAATAGTGGCCTCATGCCGAGCGACGTTTGAGCAACTTGGCCACTACTTTCATCCAACTAGTTTACTGGCTCATCTTGGTCCTGTAGCTCGCCAAAATTCTACATTGCAGACGAGAAAGGAGGCAGTTGAGAAAATGAACCACCCAAATATTTTGTGCAGTTCAACTGAAATGGAGAATCCCTGGCGTGCAGACTGATTAAGTGCCAGATGAATATATGCGTCAACCAACTTGTCTGGAATCTTTAGACTACATGCCATACAGTTCGCTACCATATCTGTCGATAACCAAAAGGCACAAGTTGGGACCAAAGACTGGACTGTGTTCTTCTGGGCTATGCGCCAAGCAATATTTTTGGCATTCACTCTCCTAATACTTGGGAGTTTGACAATTGGTTGACGTCGGTTGATACTCGAATGAATATAGGCACTTCTTGTCAACATCGATGCTTGTCTGAGTGAACTTTGGAGTACATGGCAGCAGCATAAGTATCTGTCCATCTGATCATTTTGTGCAATTCTACTGAAATCACCCAATGCAATGATTTGCCTGTGAGTTCAGGCTCCATGTTACTCCTTTATAAAATTGGCAAATAGTAGCACAATACCAAATTACCAATACACAAGCACAATAATTAGGATAAAGACCAGTACCAACCTGTGTGAGGTAGCATATCAATTACTATTTCCTTTGACTGGAAGCCGAGATAAGCGAAGTGACTGACAGCGAAGGAAGAAAGCAAGCCAAGATTAGCGACTGCGGGAAAGGACGGAAGCTGTCGAGGCAATGAAGCACCCAAAGTTTTTGTGCAGTTCCACCAAAATCGAGCATCCCCGTTGGAACATATATTGAGAGAGTGAGATTACTGTAATAGTGGGACTAGTTGATGAAACATACACTAACAAATAGAAGCACCCTCATTATCTTAATGGGTAAAGTTAGCAACATAGTAGTCTTGCTTAAAGAGAGGTATTAGTTTATTTAATCAGTGCCAATTAGCTCAACACTCAAAGCATTGACATTTATCATAGGTTGCAAAACTTTAACGTGCAAAGATAAAGGAGTTTCTCATGACAGTAGCACGATACAAATAGAGATGACAGCAAACTAATATGGATGAAGGCCTTAGGCCCGTACCAACCTGAGAAAATAAGCTTATTCATGTAGTCCCATAAGAGATGATAAAGCACTCACTGGAATCACACAATAGTATATATTTTTGTGCACTTCAAATGTATGGTCGAAATCACTCTTGTTTACCAGTGCTGAGATTATATCGAAAGATTATCAAGAACTTCCAGCAGAGTTAAAGCACTGGCTGGGATACAGTTCATTGTATTGTCTTGTGTAGTTCCACTAAAATGTATGATTGGCACAACATGATCCCTGTTTGCACAAGTAGGAACAAGGTGAAACCTTCATTAGCTTAGTCAGAAAGGATAGGAAGACTGAGGCCTCGACTGAGGCCTCTGGCTTCAGCAAGATTGCCTTGGCACTGTTTATTCTTCTTCTTCTTCATCTTCGTACTCTGTTTCTCTTTCTCCTCACCAGTTGGTGAAACCAAGTACATGATTGGCCTTCTAATTCAGAATTGGTTTTGTCAGTGAGGGAGTACAAGTGTACTAGTAAAAATAGCATTGTTTTCTCATGGCAGTCAGAAAATAGAGATGAACACATGCATTAAATATCATTCTTACCTAACGGAAGGTTATAGCGCCAATATGGATGATGAGGATTGGAACACAGATCTCCCTTTGTGCAGTTCCACCGAAATGAACCAACTGTTCCATTCTAACATTCTAGTTAAACAGCACAAAAGTCACTTCTTTTAAGAAGAGTTTTGTGCAGTGCACCAAAAGGTCACAACAACAACCAGGTGAATTGGATATCCCTATTTGCACAAAAAGGTACAGAGGAAACAGTTGGAGTCTCAAACAATTACAGGCAAAAACATTTGGATAAACTTGTCATGGCTTATAACAGTGCCATGGCTTCATTTTTACCAGGGACATTAGATTAAGAACAGCTAAATATTTGGTATAAGGGCATGGGACAGTGGGTGCACCAGCAGTCCCACACCATGTACTTAAACAGGGGCATAAAGTGGTGATTCATAGTTTGTTGCCCCGAGAAACAAACATCCAAGAAACATATCTGGGTTGGTCCCATTTTTGTTCACTCTAGACACCTACTCCTATGTGTGGATAGCAAATCTATTCCTGGTCATACCACTGTGCACAGTGTTACACTATATTTCCGTTTTTGACCAAGAGACCGGTTGGATGACCAGTCTGTACTACTTTCACCCCCTTTCCTTCCTGTTTGTACCAAGTCCGATGTACATACTAAATTCCCCCACCCCCACTTTATTTCTTGTTTGAACCAAGTACTCCCTCCATCCGGAATTACTTGTCATCAAAATGGATGTGTCTAGAACTAAAATACATCTAGATACATCCATTTCAATGACAAGTATTTTCGAACGAAGGGAGTACAAGATTCGACTCCATGAAGTAGCTTTACCTCTAACAATAGAAGAAAAAAAATAGGTGACATTGGACCATCCGATCGAGAGGGGCTGGGAGGTAGAAAATGATGCACATGCAACAACGTAGCAAGACGGGGAAGTAGAGCTAAGGCGGTTTCGAATGAAGATATACCTGAAGGTCGTCGGGATGTGGATAGGTGGGCGGCGGGAGGCCGGATCCGCCCACAGGCAACGACGAAGGGATCGGAGGACCTCCCGCACCGGCGCTCGGCTAGAGATAACGGTGCGGTCGGCAGTGGGTCTCCTCCCTCGCTGTCGATGACGGCCTAAACACTGCCCCTCCTCCCCTTCACCGGTGGAGGGGGATACGTCCAGATCTTTAACCAGCGTTGAGGATAGAAAGACAGTGTTTTTTGAAGGGAGAAAGACAGTGTTACTACCCCTATCTTGTTTAGATCTGGAGAGGATGAGAGTGTGTGAATAGAGAAACCCTAGCAAGCAAGCGCGGAGGCTCCAGCCTATATATACATAGTGGGGTAGTTTTCCTTTTTCACTCCATCAAAGCAATCGTTTAAAATTGTGTACTACTACATGCCAGGTCGCGGTTTTTTTAGTTGTTGATTTTTTTTAGATAGCTACCCGCTTGTTCCAAGTGGTGTTACGGTGTGCCAGGCCGCACTTTGTATCGTTCAAGTCTGGTACTACAAGTCCCTCCATTAAATGAACAACCACCCCCTCGTAAAAATTGTGAACAAGCCCACGGCTAAAATTAGCGGAAACGTGGGTTGCCCCAACATGCATTATTATTTATATTTTCTACTCCCTCCGTTACTAAATATAAGTCTTTTTTATTAGCCACGCCTAAGACAAGAATTGTTTTTATTAGCAGTGAACCCCACATGTCATAGACACAAAAATTGTGGCAATATTCCCTTAGGCAAGCGAAAGTGTGTGTAACAATTTGAGCAACTCAAGTTAGGCAAGTGTATCAACTGTGGGAAAAATAATGTGGCAACGTAAGACAAACATAGTCTCAATCCAAACAGCCCCGTAATTTTTTGTGACATGCATGAAAATTTGGTTTGTTAAATTTATAGTCAAAATTTGGCAAGGTGCATCAAATCAACACATGCAAGTATCAAAAGGAAGTCACGGCATGCATGCATGCATTGTAGTCCCTTCGTTTCCAAATATAAGTCTTTTTAGAGATTGCAACAAGTGACTACATACGAAGCAGAATATGTCTATATACATCTGTATGTTGTAGTCCATTTGAAATGTGTAAAAAGACTTATATCGAGTGCAGTGCTTTGATGTGTCGTGTCGACTCGTACAAGACCGAGAAATTTGACTACTACAACGCAACTCTCCCTCGCGGACTAAGCTCTGGTGCCTTAACTGCACCTGCCTTTGGCTGCATGACAGGAGGGCCAACCACCTGTTGGGCCCACCTGTCATAGACGCAAAGGCAGGAGCAGTAAGTAGAAGCTTTCGCTACACACTATCCCTCCCGCACGAGGTGGACAGACATGCAGCAGTGGATTCGATAATGTAGAAGTAGGAGTAACATCATTGTTCGTCTTCTCGAAGAGGCAAAGATCCAAGTGCAACCCGAACGTGGCAGTTGCGAACGCTCGCGTGGTGCGGTGCCTTGGAGCACGCATATAGTAGCCAGGCTCTTGCATGAGACAAAATTGCTATTTGAGCCCACTATTGTAGTACTAGTACTTGCTACTCCCTCCGTCTAGGTGAGTAAGTCGTTGAATTTGTAGCTAAGCTTCCCTCATTGAATTGTTTAACAATTAAACTCCATCATCCATTGGTTGATACTCATTCTGCATAGGCCCACGCGCTTAGCACCGTTTCCTCCTGGGGTCACCAATGTTTATTTGCTAATTAATAGCATTTCATGCAATGAACTAGCCACTGTAAGTCATTAAAAGCATGCACACCTCTCATCTCTTATTGGTTGATATGTCAAGAAACAAGAATCAAGGTAGAAGTTAATGCACCGCGCCTAAGTGTTTTGGGACTATTTGGTTTTCGTAAGATGACTTACACACCTATACGGAGGGAGTAGTATAGCCCTGTAAACCGGAAAGGAGTATTTGCCTTTCTAGAGATTTCAACAAGTGACTAGACTACACCGCGTGCAATACTCCCTCCCTTCCGGTTTATAGGGCTCAAATCTCAAATCTCATGAACCAAGGCATTTTGCGATTAGAGGAATGTATCTCGTACTTTACAAAACTACCCTAATTAAACTCATGCATTAATTATGTAGTCTCCCATTTTCCTCTCCGCCTTGGTCGCGGTGCACAAGTATTGAGCATTCCTATATTACTAGCCGCTCTATCTACATGCGGGACATTTCAAAGCATTCGGGCCCACGTGCCATCCACCAAATCACAGCGAGGTGCTACAGTCGAGACTCACCTGTCACCCCGGTGTGACCTTCATGACCCGTCATATCACAAAACCCACACCTTTACTAGTAGTGGTAAGGTGCCCTCCAAGTTGGACTGGACAAAGCAAGCATCATTTTACTGGAACGCTCGTTCAAGCCTTTTCTTCCCTTTCTTGAAGAAAACCTCACTCCAGGCTACTCACTTCTGCCATTTTTCTTCTGTACCGACGAAGGAAAGGTGGGCGAATCAGTTATGCTGCTATATTTTCATTCCAAGAATCTTCTTTTCGTGAAGCACCGACAGATTCTCACATCCTATTCTTTTCCCATTTCATTGCGATTGTGGTTTCCTTTTGATTGCTTTTTGTTTGTCAGTTCATTGATGGATTCTGGAGCACTAGGCAAAGAGTTACCGGCGGACAACCCACTGGAGACAGCGATCTCCAGGAAGCGAGCACCGACCAATGAGTTGACCATGTTGGCGGGCCAACCCATGGAGATGAAGAACTCCAAGAAACAAGCACTGGCCAAAGAGTTGATGACATTGGCGGACGAACTCCTCATAGAAAGTTGGAAGAACAGCAAGGGCCCCACCGTGCCTACCCCAGGAACTCTGATGGCCACCTATGCAAGGCTCAAGGCCGAGTTTGAGGAGATAGTCGCTGTTGAGAAGTAGTATTCCCCTGACAAGGTGATGGCCCCCATCGAGGATGAGGAGATGGCCCCAGGAGGGATGAGATCCCCCGGTGAGCTGCACAAGGAAAAATTAATGGCTTATTACCATAGTTGTGGTTTTTGATTATTTGCAATGTGCTTGCTAATATGTTAGGGTTGTGCAGGTGCCGATGGACGTCCTTGATGATTCTGATGTCGCGGTCTGTCCTGCTGGCATCGCCCCGGAGATCGATTCCGATGTCGCTGTCCATCCTGTGGACATCACCACAGAGATCGATTCTGATGTCGCGGTCAGTCCTGTGGACATCACCCCAGAGATCGATCCCCATGCCGTTGTTCGTGCTGTGGTCATTGCCCGAGAGATCAGTGACAAGAAATAGTTGGTCGCACTAATCCTTTAGGGTAGTTTGCATTGCCCTGTGTTTAATTACCAGAATGATGCGTGTTATCAAACCATCTTAGGGCTAGTGCACTGTCTTGTGTGGGCGGTCTTGCTACTTTTGTTTGATAGTGAATCATGCGAACCCTCTCCGAGTTATGGAAACAGATGTATCCTCACCAGCTTTTGATGTAATATATGGCATGTTTAGATGTAAGTTTGAACTGTTTATCATATCAGTAGGGCTTGTTTGATGATTCTTGGTGTTAGTAGGCTAGCTACTGTGCGAGCTATAGTACTTGCAAAACACTCACCGAAGAGAAACGTTGGGGCTGATGAGCTCGTGGTACGCTTATAATTATCCGTCATCGATCGACCAATAGCCCTAGCTCCTAAAATTGTAGGCTTAGCGATCAATCAGAAAATAGTCGACACGGATACATTCAGGCCTCATTTGGTTCATAGGGTAGGAAAATCATAGCAAAAGTACAGAGACGTACAACACAAAATCATAGCAGTGCAGAGATATACTCCCTCCGTTCCAAAATAGATGACCTAGGTGGGCTAGTTTGGCCTAGTGGGTTTCAGTGATATGATGTGGTACAGTGCCGTCCAGTCTTCGCGTGTGGTAGCAGTATTGCGGGTACAGTAAGTTTTCTTGAAGAAGCAGAATTCAACGAAGTCATGATGGTTCCATCGTCCGAACAACTTACAGTGGGAAAGGTTGGGCCTGCGATACGACCGGGGTAGACCAGGATAATTTTGTGCATGGCAGGTGGACCAAGATGGTTGACGTCCCACATGTCGGCAAATGAAAGTATTCTTCCCGATATACAGGACAAGCAACGAGTATTCATTGTTTATTTTTGATGAAAGCTATTGTCTCCACTGTTATGACGGAGTGTGTAACACAGCAGCCCAGTGAACTTGGCATGTGCACCACTCCCTCCTTCCTCATGTAATGCTACCATACTATTGACTATAAGGTTGGCTATGCGGTTACAACTTTTTCTCACTTTCTCTCTATCTATTTCCTCTCAAATGTTTTTTACCTTTCTTTTTTTAGACACAATTGTTTTTATGCCTTTTTTAGAAAAAAAAATTATACCTAGGAGCACGTGTAGAGACGGGCTCTTGCAGAGCCCACTCCTTGACTTTGTCAATGCCTCTCTCTCCTCCACACGAGCGGGCTTAGGCCTTGTACAATGGGAGATGCTTAGAAAAATAAACCAGGCTTCTCTTAAGCACCGGTGCCTATTTCCATAGGATAGACGCTTAAGTAAGCGTCTATCCTATACAAGTAAGCACCGGTGCTTAACAAAAGCCTGGTTTATTTCTCTAAGCATCTTCCCTAAGCATCTCCCATTGTACAAGGCCATATAGCCCAGTTTTTTAGTACTTGCTATGCATGCATGCGGCAGGTAGCTGGCATCTTGAGGGGCCAGGGCGGTCAGAGCGGGCTCCGGAAGCAGTCCGGACTCCAGCATGGCCCACCCCACATTATCACCATATTTTTCTTGGAGTCCATGCGCGGCGGGCGGGCGATCTCTTCTCCCTCCCTCGTTTCTCTCTTCTCAGCCGACGCTCGCCGAGCGATTAGATTTCGGCTATCGACGATTTATTCAATTACAGTCCCACATGTCAGTGAAATGGCAAGACAACGTGTGTCCCCTCTGGTGAGCGGCGTGCGAGCCAGACTGTCAGGGGTGCAACGCGTACGAGTCGTAAGTGTGATGCCTTTTCCTTTAGAACTTGCAAAGCATAACATCTTCGCTCGATCGATTGATAGAAATCCAGAACAAAATGATGAGGGCGGTGCTTTCCCGCTCGTTAGGCGGGCTAGTTCGAGTGATATGACGTGCTACAGTGCCGTCCACTTGTTCCATTTTATGTAAGCAAGAGTTTACACTCTTACGCGGGAGGAGTGCGAAACACCACGGAACTGATTTTGATCGAGGGATAATTGTTCCCTGCCAAATAATGGAGGACTGTTAGCAATTATAGCATGATAGTTAGGGCATCTCTAGTGCTAGCCCACAAATTTACACCGGCATCTGTCCAAGGACACTGATGGATGCCATCCGATGCTACGTGCATACCTTTCGACAACTATATGAACTAACCGGACGAAATTCGTGCAAACAAAGCAAATTTCAAATTAACCGGGTGAAATTCATTACATTTCGAAAACTTTTCCTTCAAACTGGACGAAATTCATTACATATTTCACACAAACCGTACTAAAACCTACTGTAAACCTAATCTAAACGATCGCCGGCGCACGACCACCATGTCTGACCATGAACCCGAGAAAGCCGGCCATTGCCTTTGCCTCCTCCTCATCTGCCTCGATAACCTCCTCCTCCGGAGCACAAGGTTCTGAAGATTTCCGCCTCCACGTCGCCGTCAAGCGGCTAATCGGCCGCCGATGTTTACCCCACCAAGCTTGGCGTCGACTGAGTGGAGTAGCGGTGGCCTTCCTGGGACCAGAGTGGCGGCGACCTACCGTGTACTACTCTTCCTCGCTGCCGGCTGCACCCACGCCTGCGCGCCGGCTTCATGGTCATGGCGGCGGAGGGCGGCCGTGGGGGGTGCCGGCGATCTCCTTTGTTTGATCCTGCGACAGTATGTCAAAGAGATCTTTGGAGCGCGCCCAGAGCGGAGCCGCCAATGTCCCTCGTCTGCTCCTGTGACAGTACGTCCAAGAGAGCTTCGGAGCGCCAGGAGGCCATGGTTGGAGTGGTGCCGACAGAAGGAAGGGACCGAAGGAGAATAAGTGTGGGTCTTTGGCTATGGCTGGGAGCTGGTGCTCAAGTTAGTATAGCGGGCGAATGGCAATGAGCCGCGGCAGACGGATGGACAACTAGCGCCAGAGTATGTTTGTCGGGCGTGAATACGGACGCTGCTTCAGTGACTTAACTGCAGATGCATTGGGTTACTGACATGTGGGCCCAATGGGCATTTGGCTCGCATGTCAGTGACACACCAATTGCACCTGCAGTTAAGTCCGGTGAATCTGGCATTGACGTTTTGGAGAGACGGTGACCGTTTCAGGCGGGAAGTGCACGCTAGCGATGGAAGGGGTTTCGGTGTGCAGTGGCACTAAGATCGGTCACTCACGATAGTACATACTCCGCACCATACTACCATAGTACCCTCTCTAGCTAGGCTGTTTTTTAGATTGTCGCTGTGATGGATGATATACATGAGCAAGGCTCTCCGAGTATGACCGTTGGTGTTGAGCCAGGTGAATACATGCTCGATGTTCGCATAGGCCTCCATCAAACGTCTAAACAGTAATGTCAGGCACCGCTGGGTGCGCAGGTGATGGGCTCGCCGTTTGCATTGCGCCATGAGCAGGACTTTGATTTAGAGGGCGACGTGCATGCATTAGCATGCTTTGACAGCGTGAGCGTGAGTGTCTGACGTGAAGTATTTCACTTTCATTTGCCTGACGAGGGTGCGTTGCAGCGACGAGTCCGTGGTTTGATTCCCCACATATGCATAATTTTGGTTTTTACAGTATTTCTTTCTCCATTGACAGGTAGGCCTGCGTAGATAGATAAAGAACACGAGCTGATGAGGCGCATGCAGACTGTTTGACTGGTCAACCAGACAAATACGGAGCTATTCGTTGAGCCAGTGACCGTATAATCACCATATCTCGTATACAATGATCAAAGTGAGCTATCAAGACAAGTTCGATAACCGCCAATGCATTTTACTCGGTAATAAACCAGTATTGAAGGGGAATCCAAATTTCCTTCGTCTTCTGTCCTTGAGCTCTTGACAAACCAATGCACTATACGGTTGTCCGGCCACTCCGCCCCAAAGATCTCACCAAGCGCCATTCATGCCATCGCGCCACACACTAACCGGTAAGGCAGTGATGGCATCCCGCCGCGTTGAGTTCCTCGCCGCCCATGACCGCACACAAAATGGTAGGGAAGCGATGGCATCTCGCCGTGCCGAGTTCATCGCCGCTCGCGACCTCACAACTATGTGGGAGGAATTTGAAGATGCGAAGGCCGAATGGGCGGTAGAGCAAGAGGTGGCCAAAGCCGCACAGAGGGAAAGGAAAAGTCAGAAAGCACTCAAGAAAAGAGAGGCCCGCCGCTGCAAGAAAGAAAAGGACGCACGCACTGCTGTGGAGAGGTCGGTGGAGATCTAAGCACGATGGGGTGTCGCCGACAAAGCCGGGAAGGAGAACGACAGCGTCTGGCCAGCATGTGAGAAGTAGTAGTACTAGTAGTTAGTGTGTGTGTCTGTGTCTGAGTACAAGCATGTACCAGTACTACTAGTTACTACTGTAGTTTTTAGAGAAAATTACCAGTACATTAGCCTAGACTAAATGGAAAAATTCCTATCCTATGCATCAAATGGCATCTCTTTCTCTATAGGAATTGAGATGCATGTCATCTCACTTCCTATGATTTTCATATTCCTATAAAATTCCTATCCTATGAACAAAAGGAGGCCTCTATTGGAGTAACTACTGTAGCTAGCAGTACTGCTGGTATAGTAGTTTTCTTCAAGAAGCGGAATTCAACGAAGTCATGATGGTTCCTTCGTCCGAGAAACTTCAAAGTGGGAAGTGGGCCTGTGATTTGACGGCTCATTAGTCATTGTTACTGCGGCGCGACGACCGGGGTGACTCTCCCTTGGAGTTCTGCGTGCATGGCAAGTGGACCAGGATGGTCGACGTCCCACATGTTGGCGAACGGAAGTATTCATTCCGAAATCGAGGAGCAAGGAAACCACATGGTATAGTATCACTGTTGATTGGTTCTCAAAAAATAGTATCACCGCTGATTTATAATTATTTTTTATTTCTGATGAATGCTAGCGTTTCAACTCTTACGACGAAGAGTGCCAAACACGGCACGTGCTGGATGTCCCACACTTCAGCGAAAGGAGTGGGATATGAACAGCGTGGTAGAGCCCAGTGTCAAAAAACAGCGTGGTAGAGCGTCTCCACTTCTTCCACTTCTGGGTCGGAGACCACACGTAGTAGTACTTAGTGGTATGAACGATACAAAGTGTGACCTGGAGAGAAAGACACGTCTAGTTGGAAGGTGTCGTGGCATGCACGTAAACAAATATAAAAGTTAATATGTGCCTCCAACTAATATAGTAGTAGTAGAGTACTTAGGCACGTACTCCATAACATCACCATGCATTGCACGTACAACATTTAGTGGTAGTACGTAGTAAGAGACAAATGCCGCCCAATAGTTCCCTTCTCGACCTACTTTTGGGTGTTTGGTAGAGTGTATGGAGGGTGCATGAGTCCACACTAGTTTAGCACAAATACACTAGAAGCATGCATGAAGAGAGCATGCATAAAGAGGGGTGTTGAGTTGAGCATGCATGAAGAGGGAACAACTATGCTGAGACGAGAACACAACCAAACACACCCTATATGCCATGCATGTTCATACCGTTTGTGTCTTTCTACTTCACTTACTGCGCTACATTACTTAGGTTCCTACGTCCACTCCTGGGTACATGTTCGTCTCGTAGTTCCAGTCCCGCGTGTTCTTCATATAGATGGAATGATCCTTGCATAACACGTGCACCTTGATGCTAGATGTCTCGTGTGTTGGCAAAAGGATGAACAAAGCTCACGTAAAAAAATAGAGTGGAAGAACATAGATTCCCTATGACCGAGAAGGAGCAAGGAACCTCGTGGTGGAGCGTCTGCACTCATAATATTTAATATTATTCAGCGATATAAAATCAACGAATCATCTCCACAGTGGACTGGAAGAGTACGAAACACGGTAGCCCAGTGTAGTTACATCATACTAGTACATGGCTAACCCACACTATCACCACATTTCTTGGCTTCCATGCGACACCTATCTCTAGTAATCCAACAGCCTGTATCGCTTCTCCCTCCTCGTCTCTATCAAAGTGCGGCGGGCTGGCATTTTTGCCGTCTATTGAGGTCAGTTAACTCATCACATGTTAGCGACATGCCAAGAGAATTCTAAAAAAAATTCCTTTCACGTTCCGTTTTTAAAAAGAAAAAACCCTTTCATGTACGAATTTGACTTGATGCTTTGAGAAACTTGCATGTCCTATAATGCTCCTGTTTGATACTCTAACTTAGCTAGAGGTTAGACTAACTCATGACTAACCCTAAACTAACTGTAGCCAAAGAGGTGTTTGGGTGACAGGGTTAGATTAACAATAAATGCACTTGATGGAGAGAGAAAAGTGATTTTGCAGTGGTCCCAATGAGAACTATCTCCAGTTAGCACCTCTTGGGTGGGATAGTTTTTTTGGTGGGTTCAGTGCAACTTGCTCCAATTTAAACCATCATGCTTGGATACTTTAGGGCTATTTGAGCCCCAACTAGCTCAAACTAACTCTAGCCCATGGATCCAAACAGGGCATATGGCCAGTCTCGACGCGGAGCAGTCGCGTGCACCTGGAAGCAGCGCTCTCTTGGCGTCGCGCCACTTCAAAGCCGGCGCCAGTGAAAGGTCGCCTCCGCTCTGGCCGAGCATTAATGCGGCACTGACGCTCCAGGGCGACGCTGGCCGTTTCACGCGGGAAGCGTGCGCTGGCAAGGGAGTATAGGTTTTGAACCGTTTCAGGTGTAGTACTGATAGTTTGCAAAACTACTCAATTATTGCACTCAGTTTCCTAAGAAATTGTGGTAAAAACGTTACTCCACAGCCCACTTCCCTTCTCCTTCCTCTTCCACCGCCCGCGCACGTCCGCGGGAAGCGACCGGTCAACCCTTCTATAGGAGTGCTAGCACAAAAAGATGCATGCATGACCACTAAAATTTCCATATTAAAGCGCCGCTCCGGCGGGAGTATGGCGTATGTTGTTACCTTCGGCCGGGCCATGGCTACCGGGCGACGGAGACCAGAGAAGAGGCGGTGGGAGGGGAATGAATGCAGCTACTGTTTGGGTTCGCCTTCCGTCTTAAATAAATGCGTAGCATCACGTGTACCCGCGGGTGCACAAATTGTAACATACGTGCCTGCTTAAGTGGGTGTCACGTAACTGGTGTGTGTGAGAGAGAGAGATTCTGAGAGACAGAGTGCGTGTGTGCGACTCTACTCTTCGGACATGTACTCAACTTTTGCATCGGGATATAAGTATAATGGTATTTACTTTAGCTAGTGATTTACGTGGCCATGTTAACGTGGTTGTGTCAAAAAAATGTCACTTCCTGCTCGTGATTTGCGTTATATAATTACAAGCAAGATTTCGTGCATTGCATGGAACATCAATATGCATTTTTTTTACAAAACACCTGTTGTGATTGACCCATGCAGGAGTAATCCCATGTGTAAAAACTAATGATATCTCAAGAATTTTATCGGAAAACTGGTATCTCGAGAATGTCATCGAAAAAATGAAAGATGAGAGATAAGGCGAGGAGGAGTGGAGCGTGGTGGTGACTGGTGGTCAGAATGGGCGGAGGCATGGGGATGGACGGAGCTGGCAGGCGGTAGCGGCCACCATGCTAGATTGTTCTAGAGACTTCCTTTTTTAATTGCTGAGCAATGAGGTTGTGGGAGATAAGGATGTGGAGAGAGGTGCGGGTATCTTTTGTAAAATTATCGTAGTTTGCTTTCTATCCGTCAGATATAGATCATACGGTCTGTATTACAAGATGGCAGGCCAACCATCATCGCCAACTCGTTTTTTTATAAGGGTACAGATGATAAGTTTGCTGACTACTAAAGTAAAGTGGAATTTGTCCATGTTATGCAAGTAAATTAAGGTGATTGTTTATCATATGGGTAAGGTTGGATGAAGGGTGGTAGAAACAATTGCTCCGCCTAGAGCATGTGTGTGTGAGATGGAGTCTTAGTATGTGTGTGTGGTGTGTGTGTGTGTGTGAGAGAGAGAGATGGAGTCTTAGTGTGTGTGTGAGAGAGAGAGATAGAGAGATGGAGTCTTAGTGTGGGTGTGGGGGGGGTGCGTGCGTGCGTGCGTGTGTGTG
>NC_057810.1:478027992-478028925 GCF_018294505.1 Triticum aestivum | reverse complement strand
TTGTGTGTGTGTGTGAGACAAAGAGAGAGAGATGGAGTCTTAGTGTGTGGGGGGGTGCGTCTGTGTGTGGGTGTGTGTGTGTTTGTGTGTGTGTGTGTCTGTGTGTCGCGGGGTCCTCTGTGGCGTATGTAATTTAAGTGTGCATGGCTGTCACGACCGGGTTTTCCGGGTAATAAATTTCCAGAAAAGGCTGTCGTGCTCATCAGCCCCAGGATTACTGTTAGCTGATGAGGCTCCAACTTGATACAGAAATTCCAAGCAAAAATACAAAATACGTAGTACAAGACCATTCTGGCCTGTGAGTACAACAAATGGTTTCTAGTGGTTGATGGCGGAAGCGGGTTGTGAAACATCAGTGTCTATGGGACTCCATTTCCCACGGGAACAGCTGACCAGGTTAATTCCTATCTTCGCGAGGCTGCTATCTCCATTGAGTGGGTTCCGGGGCTGGCATCGCGTCGCTCATCTCCGTGCAAGATAATCTGGCCAAGACAATAGCCAGGGACAAGCCAGTGAGTACTTTGAATGTACTCGCAAACATTATGAATACAGGTATAATATAACAATGATGTGCTAAAAATATTTTATGCTCATGACGTCAGTCACAATAGATAAATGAAACTCTGATGCGTGCAAGCAAGTTATTTATAATAATGCAATAACATGGTAGTATAAAAATTTATGAAACAAATAACAAGCAATGCCACAGTCGGGCGTCTTAGCGACACCACATAAAGGGCTTTAAAAGGAATGCCACAGTCGGGCGTCTGAGCGACACCACATAGAGGGCTTTAAAAGAAGTGCCACAGTCGGGCGTCTAAGCAACACCACATAAAGGGCTTTAAAAGAAATGCCACAGTCGGGTGTCTAAGCGACACCATAGAAAGGGCTTTAAAAGAAATGCCACAGTCGGGCGTCTGAGCGACGCCACAT